>NC_034597.1:6261726-6281671 GCF_900095145.1 Mus pahari | reverse complement strand
CTCAAACTCAGAAATCCACCTGCCTCTGCCTCTGCCTCCCAAGTGCTGGGATTAAAGGCGTGCTCCACCAGTGCCTACCCAGCTGGCTCTTACAATCTTAACTCCTCCTTTTCTGCATAGTTCACTGAACCCTAATGGAAGGATTTGATTATTATATTCTATTTAGGACCATGTGTTCTATGCTGTGGAAATGTTTAGTCTCAATCAGGGGCTTCTACCTTACCTTTGATAATTCAGTTCCCTGATTAAAGCAACACGACCTTTATATTTAGCTTCTTTGTTTTTATTTTATTTATTTTCATTTCACTCTCTGACAGTTTCTCTTCCCATTCCTACTCCCTGTTGTTCCCAAGGAGGTACTCCCCCCAGTCCTCCCCCTTCCCTAGGGCCTCAAGTCTCTTGAGGATTAAGTGCATCTTCTCCCACTGAAGCCAGATCATGCAGATCTCTGCTATATATGTGCCAGGGGCCTCAGACCAGCCTATATATGCTCCTGGTTGGTGCCTCAGTCTCTGGGAGCTCCCTTGGGTCTGGGTTAGTTGAGTCTGCTGCTCTTCCTATGGGGTTTAATCTCTGACTTCAGTCCAATGATTGGGTGTAAGAATCTGCCTCTATCTCTATCAGCTGCTGGGAGGAGTTCTCAGAAGACAAGCATGCCAGGCTCCCATCTGTTAGCACATTACAGCATCAATAATAGTGTCAGACCTTTGTGCTCCCTGCCCACCCTCGTATGAGATAGATGCCAACTTAAGTTGGTCATTGGACTGCTTTTCCTTCAGTCTCTTCTCCATTTTTGTACCTGCAGTTCTTTTAAACAGAAACAATTCTGGGTAGGAAATTTTCACTGTGGGCTAGTAACCTTGTCCCTCCACTTGAGATTCTGTCTATCTATTGGAGGTGGACCTTTCAAGTTCCCTCTCCCCAATGTTGGGCATTTTGGCTAAGGTTACCTTCAATGAGTCCTGAGAGTCTCTCACCTCCCAAGTCTCTGGTACTTTCTAGAGGGTCCCTAGTGTTGTGGGGCACCTTTTGGGTATATCCCCAAGAGTGGTATAGCTGGGTTCTTAAGTACAACTATTTCCAGTTTTTGAGAAACCACCAGATTGATCTCCAGAGTTGTTGTACCAGTTTGCAAAACCACCAACAATGAATAAGTGTTCCTGTTTTCCACACCCTCCCTGGCATATGCTCTCACTGAGTTTTTGATCTTAGCCATTATGATTGACTGGTGTGTGGTGAAATCTCGGGCTCCTTTTGATTTGCATTTCTCTGATGACTAAGGATGTCGAACATTTCTTTAAGTGCTTCTTGGCCATTCAAAATTCTTCTGTTGTGAATTTTCTGTTTAGCTCTGTACCCCATTTTAATTGGTTTATTTGGTTTTCTGGAGTCTAACTTCTTGAGTTCTTTGTATATTTTGGATATTGGCCTTCTGTCACATATAGGGTTAATGAAGATTTTTTCCAAAACTGTAGGTTGCTGATTTATTTTCTGTGTCTTTTGCAATACAGAAGGTTTTCAGGTTCATGAAGCCCTGTCTAACAGTTGTTAATCTTAAAGCCTGAACCATTGGTGTGCTCTTAAGAAAATTTCCCCTTGTGCCAATGAGTTTGAAGATCTTTCCCACTATCTCTTCTATTGGGTTCTGTGTATCTGTTTTTATGTTGAGGTTCTTAATCCACTTGGATTGAGCTTAGTGCAAGGTGATAGATAGATTTATTTTCATACTGCTAAATACAGATCGCCAGTTAGACTAGGACCATTTATTGAAGATGCTTTCTTTTTTTCCACTTAATGGCTTTGGTTTCTTGTCAAAGATCAAGTGTCTACAGGTGTGTAGGTTCACTTTTGGGTCTTTGATTTTATGCCATTGATCGACCTGTCTGTTTGTGGACCAATACCATGTGGTTTTTTTTTTTTTATCACTATTGCTTTGTAGAACAGCTTGAGATCAAGAATGGTGATTTCTCCTGATGTTTTGACTATCCTGGATGTTTTGTTTTTCCAAATGAAGTTTAGAATTGTTCTTTCTAGGTCTGTGAAGAATTATGTTGGAATTTTTATGGGGGTTGCATTAAATCTACAGTTTGCTTTTGGTAAGATGACCATTTTCATTATGTTAATCCTACCAATCCATGAGCATGGGAGATCTTTCCATCTTCTGTGGTCTTCTTCAATTTCTTTTTTCAGGGATTTTAAGTTCTTGCCATATAGATCTTTCACTTGCTTGGTAAGAGGCACACCAAGATATTTTATACAATTTGTGACTACTGTGAAGGGTGTTGTTTCCATATTTTCTTTCTCAACATATTTATCATTAGTATAAAAAGAAAGCTACTAGCAATAAATAAATAAATAAATAAATAAATAAATAAATAAATAAAATAAAAGCCGGGTGTGGTGGCACACGCCTTTAATTCCAGTGCTCAGGAGGCAGAGGCACGTGGATTTCTGAGTTTGAGGCCAGTCTGGTCTACAAAGTAAGTTCCAGGACAGCCAGGGCTATACAGAGAAACCCTGTCTTGAAAAAAAAGGAAGGCTACTGATTTGTTTGAGTTAATTTTTTATTCTGCCACTTTGCTGAAATTGTTTATCAAAGGTAGTAGTTTTCTGGTGGAATTTTTGGGGGTTGCTTACGTATTCTATCACATCATCTGTAAATAGTGATACTTTGACTTCTTCCTTTTCAGTTTGTATCCCCCTTGATCACCTTCTGCTGTTTAATCATTCTAGCTAGAACTTTGAGTACTATATCAAATAGATAGTGAGAGTGGGCAACCTTGTCTTGTCCTGGATTTTAGTGGGGTTGCTTCTAGTTTCTCTCCATTTAATTTTGTGTTGGCTGTTGTTTTCCTAAATACTTCTTTTATTGTGTTTACCTAATTCATATGTCATGAATTCCTGATCTCTCCAGGACTTTTAACATTAACGGTATTGTATTTTGTTGAAGGCATTTTCAGCATCTTAATGAGATTATCATGTGGATTTTATTTCCTTGAATTTGTATATATAATGTATTACATTTGTCAGTTTTCATATATTGAACCATCACTGCATCCCTGGGATGAAGCCTACTTGATTGTAGTGAATGGTGCTTTTGATGTATCCTTGAATTTGGTTTGCATGAATTAAGTATTTTTTCACTGATATTCATAAGTGAGTTAAGTTTGAAGTTCTCTTTCTTTGTTGGGTCCTTTTGTCCTTTAGGTATCATAGTAATTGTGGCTTCATTGAATGAATTGGGTAGTTTCTGTTTCTATTTTGTGAAATAGTATGAGGAGTATTGGTATTAGCTAATCTTTGACATTATGGTAGAATTCTGCTCTAAAACCCCCTCGACCTGGACATTTTCGGTTGGGAAGTGTTTGATGGCTATTATTTGATGGCTATTTCTATTTTCTTATGGTTTATGAAACTGTCTTAATAGTTAGCCTCATCTTGGTTTAACTTTGATTCCTGGAATAATCTGTCTAGAAACACATCCATGTCATCTAGATTTTCTAGTTTTTTTTTTTTTGAGTTTATGCTTTTGCAGTAGGTTCTGATGACTGTTCTTGAATTTTCTCAATTTCCGTTATGTCTTCCTTTTCATTTCTGATTTTATTAATTTGGATACTGTCTAGTGTCCTTTAGGTAGGTTAACTAGGAGTTTATCCATCTTATTGATTTTCTTAAAATAAATAAAAAAATAAAAATTAAAAACAAGCAAGCAAGCAAACAAACAAAGTTCTTGGTTTTGTTGATCCTTTGTTTTATTTTCTTTGTTTCTACCTGGTTGATCTCAGCCTTGAGTTTGACTATTTCCTGCCATCTACTCCTGTTGAGTGTGTTTGCTTCTTTCTGNTCTAGAGCTTTCACACATGCTGTTTAATTGCCTGTGTGGGATCTCTTCAATTTATTTGTGAAGGCACTTAGTGCTATGAATTTTCCTCATGACACTTCTTTCATTGTGTCCCATAAGTTTGGGTANGATGTGTCTTCATTTTCATTGAATTTTATAAAGCCTTTGATTTCTTTCTTTATTTCTTCCCTAAGTTATCATTGAGCAGACTTGTTCATTTTCCATGAATATGTGTGCTTTCTGTTGTTTTTGAAGTCTAGCCTTAGTCCAGAGTTATCTTATAGAATGTATGGGATTATTCCAATCTGCTTGTATTTGTTGAGGTTTGTTTTCTGCCCAATTATATGGTCAGTTTTGGAGAAGGTTCTGTGGTGCAGAGAAAGAAGAAAAACTTGCTTAACCATGTCCATTGCTGCTATAATCTTAGTAGCCAGAACATTCCAGGTGGTATTACCTTCAGCAGGTCTTATAATATTTAGTATTGTTTTTTCTATCCTGAGTTATTTTCTATTTTCATAGTAACCTGTAAGGATTTGAGGTGAAATATTGATGGGGATGATATTCAATCTGTAGTTTGTGTAAGCTTTGATTTTTCAAAATCTACTTCTATAAGGGTTTTCACATGCTTCATCCCCACAGCTAACCCACTGTCAAAATGTAGAGGAGGGAAGATGGTAAATAGGACAAAGGGATGTGGACCTGCTTAGCAGTAGTTCTTTATTGTCTCCAGTTTCAGGATGCGAGCACTCCAGCTCAGTAGTGTCAGGATACCAAAATGGAAACAGCAGTGGTGGCAAGATTGAGCAGAAACAGCCAGGCCTCCACTTAATCAGCATAAGTCTGTGGAGACTACCAGAACTAGGAGAAGTTTTATACTACACTTCTCCCAGCAAAGTCTCTGTTTCTGAAGATTACTTGAGACTAATGTCCAGTTCTAGTTCTGGCTCAGTCCCAAGGCCCAAATCCTAGGTTCAGTTCTGGGTATGAGTCTTAAGCACTGACTCTGACTAATTTGGCCCTGGATTTGGCCCTGGATTTGTTCCATATTAATCTCTAGTCCTAATTGAGAGTTGATATCTACAAATGGCATGTCAAGTGGACTCCTAAATTTTAGCATGAGTTTCTGACACTCCTCCATTGAGGAGGATTTTGAATTACTGCTCAGTCATCCATTGGCTAAAGTTGGTCCTAGGCGCTGTGTTAAGTTTAGTCTGAAAAACATATGGTGTTGATTAGTGAGTACTGTAGGTGACATGATCCAACAGGACCCACCACTTTGCTGCATACAGGAAACACACCTCAGTGTCAAAGACAGACACTACCTCAGAGTAAAAGGATGAAAAACAATTTTCCAAGCAAAAGATACCAAGAAACAAGCTGGAGTAGCCATTCTAATATTGAATAAATTCAACTTTCAACATAAAATTATCAAAAAAATATAAGGTGGGACACTTTATACTCATCAAAGGTAAAATTTACCGTAATGAACTCTCAGTTCTGAACATCTATGCTCCAAATGCAAGGCCATGTACATTCATTAAAGAAACTTTAGTAAAGCTCAAAACACACATTGCACCATAAACAATAATAGTAGAAGACTTCAACATGCCACTTTCATCAATGCACAGATCCTGGAAACAGAAACTGAACAAAGACACAGTGACACTAACAGAAGTTATAAAACACAAGCTGGGCGTGGTGGCGCATGCCTTTAATCCCAGCACTCAGGAGGAAGAGGCAGGCAGATTTCTGAGTTCGAGGCCAGCCTGGTCTACCAAGTGAGTTCCAGGACAGCCAGGGCTATACAGGGCTATACTGTCTCAGAAAACAACAACAACAACAACAACAACAACAACAAAAAACAAAAACAAAAAAAACAAAAAAAGAAGTTATGAAACACATAGATTTAGCAACATAGATTTAACAGATATCTATAGAACATTTTATCCTAAAACAAAAGGATATACCTTCTCAGCACCTCATGGTACCTTCTCCAAAATTGACCATATAATCTGTCAAAAAACACGCCTTAACAGATACAAAAATATTGAAATAATCCCATGCATCCTATCAGATCACCACAGACTAAGGCTGATCTTCAATAACAACATAAATAATAGAGAGCCAACATACAAATGGAAGCTTAACAACACTATACTCAGTGATAGCTTGGTAAAGGAAGAAATAAGAAAGAAATTAAAGACTTTTTGGAGTTTAATGAAAATGAAGCCACAACCTACCCAAACTTATGGGACACAATGAAAGCAGTCCTAAGAGGAAAATTCATAGCTCTGATTCCCAAAATGAAACTGGAGAGTGCATACACTAGCAGTTTGACAGCATAATTAAAAGCTCTTGAATAAAAGGAAGCAAATTCACCCAAGAGTAGTAGACCACGGGAAATAATCAAACTCAGGGCCAAAATCAACTAAGTGGAAACAAAAGGAACTATTCAAAGAATCAACCAAACCAGGAGCTGGCTCTTTGGGAAAATCAACAAGATAGACAAACCCTTAGCCAGACCAACTATAAGGTATAGGGACATTATCCTGATTAACAAAATCAGAAATAAAGAGGGGACATAAAACAGAATCTGAGGGGAAAAAATCAGATCCTATTACAAAAGCCTATACTCAAGAAAACTGGAAAACTCGATGAAATTGATAATTTTCTAGACAGATACCAGGTACCAAAGTTAAATCAGGATCAGATTAATGAATTAAACATTCCCATAGCCCCTAAAGAAATAAAAACAGTTATTAATTGTCTCCCAACTAAAAAAAGACCAGGACCAGATGGTTTAGTGCAGAGTTCTATCAGACCTTCAAAGAGGGCCTAATTCCAATACTCTACAAACTATTCTACAAAATAGAAACAGAAGGTACTCTACCCAATTCATTCTATGAAGCCACAATTACTCTGATACCTAAACCACACAAAGACCCAAGAAAGAAAGAGAACTTCAAACCAATTTCCTTTATGAATATCTACGAATGTGACCCCAGAAATTCCACTAGAAGACTCCTAAAGGTGGTAAATAACTTCTGTGCAGTAGCTGGACATAAAATTAACTAAAACAAATGAGTGGTCTTTCTCTACACAAAGGATAATCAGACTGATAAAGCAATCAGGGAAACAACACCCTTCACAATAGTCACAAATAATATAAAATACCTTGGTGTGATTCTAACTAAGAAAGCGAAAGATCTGTATGATAAGAACTTCGAGACTCTGAAGAAGAGCTCAGAAGATGGAAAGATCTCCCATGTTCATGGATTGGCAGGATTAATATAGTCAAAATGGCCATCTTGCCCAAAATATCTACCTATTCAATGCAATACCCATCAAAATTCCAAAGAAAATCTTCACAGAGTTAGAAAGGGCAATTTGCAAATTCATCTGGAATAACAAAAAATCTAGGATAGCAAAAACTATCCTCAACAATAAAAGAACCTCTGGTGGAATCAGCATCCCTGACTGCAAGTTGTACTACACAGCAATTGTGATAAAATCTGCATGGTACTTGTACAGTGACAGACAAGTAGATCAATGGAACAGAATTAAGGACACTGAAATGAACCTACACACCTGTAGTTACTTGATCTTTGATAAAGGAGCTAAAACCATCCAGTGGAAAAAAGACAACATTTTCAACAAATGGTGCTGGCTCAACTGGCAACTAGCAAGTAAAAGAATACAAATTAATACCTTCTTATCTCCTTGTACAAAACTTAAGTCTAAGTAGGTCAAGGAACTCCACATAAAGTCAGAGAGTCTGAAACATATAGAGGAAAACTGGGGAAGATCCTCAAAGATATGGGCACAGGGGGAAAATTCTTGAATAGAAAACCAGTGGCTTGTGCTGTAAGATTAAGTATCTATAAATGGGACCTCATAAAATTGTAAATCTTCTGTAAGAAAAAGGACACTGTCAATAAGACAAAAAGGCAAACAATAGATTGGGAAAACATCTTTACCAATCCTAAATCTGATAGCAGGCTAATATCCAGTAAACAGAAAGAATTGAAGAAGTTGGACTCCAGAAAACCAAATAACCCTATTAAAAATGGGGTACAGAGCTAAACTAAGAATTCTCAATTGAGGAATATTGAATGATTGAGAGGCACCTAAAAAATGTTCAACATCCTTAGTCATCAGGGAGATGCAAATCAAAACAACTCTGAGATTCCACCTCACATCAGTCTGAATAGCTAAGATCAAAAACTCAGGTGACAGTAGATGCTGGTGAGGATTTGGGGAAAGAGAAACACTCCTCTGTTGCTCGAGGCATTGTAAGCTGGAATAACCACTCTGGAAATCAGTTTGGTGGTTCCTTAGAAAATTGGACATAGTACTACTGGAAGATCCAGCAATACCTCTCCTGGGCATATACCCAGAGGATGCTGCAAATTATAATAAGGAAATATGTTCTACAATGTTCATAGCAGCCCTATTTATAATAGCCAGCAGCTGGAAAGAACCCAGATGTCCCTCAACAGAGTGATGGATACAGAGAATGTGATACATTTACACAGTGGAGTACTACTCAGCTACTAAAAGCAATGAATTCATTAAATTCTTAGACAAATGTATGGATCTTGAGGATATCATACTAAGTGAGGTACCCTTATCACAAAAGAAAACACATGATATGCACTCACTGATAAGTGTATATTTGCCCAGAAGCTCAGAATACCCAAGATACAATTTGCAAAACACATAAAACTCAAGAAGAAGAAGACCCAATTGTGGATACTTCAATCCTTCTTCAAGGGGGGAACAAAGCCAGACATGGTGGCACATGCCTTTAATCCCAACACTTGGGAGGCAGAGGCAGGTGGATTTCTGAGTTCAAGGCCAGCCTGGTCTACAAAGTGAGTTCCAGGACAGCCAGGACTATACAGAGAAACCCTGTTTTGAGTCCCCCCAAAAAAAAGGGGGGGGCAAAAGATTCATGGAAGGAGTCACAGAGACAAAGTTCTAAGCAGAGACTGAAGGAAACAACCACCAACCCAGACACTATTGCAGATACCAACAAGAGCTTGCTGACAGGAGCCTGATATAGCTGTCTCCTGAGAGACTCTGCCAGTGCCTGACTAATACAGGAGTGGATGCTCACAGCCATCCATTAGACGGAGCACAGGGCCCCCAGTGAAGGAGCTAGAGAAAGGGCCCAAGGAGCTGAAGGTGTTTGCAACCCCATCGGAGGAACAAGAATATGAACTAACCAGTAACCCCAGAGCTCCCTGGGACTAAACCACCAATCAAAGAAAACACATGGAGGGATTCATGGCTTTAGCTGTATATGAAGCAGAGGATGGCCTAGTTGGACATCAATGGTAGAAGAGGCCCTTGGTCCTTTGAAGGTTCTATGCCCCAGTATAGGGGAATGCCAGAGCCAGGAAGACAGAGTGGATTGATTGGGGAGTGGGGGTGGGGGAGAGGATAGGGGATTTTCAGAGAGGAAACTAGGAAAAGGGATAACATTTGAAATGTAAATAAAGAAAATATCTAATAACAAAAATATCAATAGAAATGCATAATATTTACACATGAAAATTTTCAAAAATATAATCAAAACTATTTTAAGATTTATGCCAGTTAAAAAATATATCAAGAAAACAACTGATGTGGTAAAAGCACACACCTGTGCACTGTTGCTCGAGCATAACCTTGTAAAACACTGGAAATTAAGGTAAAGATTTACTAAATACTAAGAACAGATAGGTATGACACTCTTGGGCATACATCCAAAGGGGTCTATGCACTCGATGAGAGACATCTGCTCATCAACTTCAATTGTTCCCTACTCATAATATATAGAAAGTGCAATCAACCTTGATGACTATCACCTGATATACAGTCATTCATAAATATTCTCTAAACTAAGAAAATGCCTTCTTGTGGCATTCAGCAGTGCCCCCTTTCAAATAATTATGCCTTCTCATGAAGGAGCAAGAAGGATCAAGAGACCCTCACTTGAGTATGCAGCTGCTTTCTACTACCTATTGAGAAACTAGACCAACTCCATCTTGGGTTCAGGCTCCATCTTAGACAATCTGATCTAAGGTTGAACTCGAGTTAAACACCAGTCCTGTACCTAACACTTGTCTCAAGGTCACTCCCTCAAAACCACCAATCAGGAAGAAAGCAAAAGTTACAGTTGACTTAAAGATATTTACTTATGAAAGTTTAGTGTTTGGCTCTCTGCACCAGTCAATCATTTTGAAGGGCAACACATTCCATAGTAGCCCCCAATCAAATGTTTCCCAAACTGGATACCACCTTGCTTGTTTGCTTTTCTCTATAAATGCTTGCTTAATACTGGGCTCAGGGCTTCACCCTCCCATCCTGCTGCATCAATGATGCTGGTTGTGGCCCAAGATTGAGCTTGAATAAAGATCCTAGTGCTATTATTTCATTGGAATCAGCTCCTTATTGGCCTTTTGGGGTTTGTGAAACAAGCAAAACATGGTTTGTCTCTTTGCTTGCTTGCTTGCTTGCTTGCTTGCTTGCTTGCTTGCTTGCTTGCTTGCTTGCTTTTGGTAACTTTGTCTTAAGTCCATCTGGCAGACCTGGCTCAAGGGGTTTCATTGGAGAACATTTTAGTAGGTGTTACAGAGACTGGTTTATGTGGTATTTTTGGTGAAGAATTCGGCTGCTTTTTACCATTGTCTGAAGAGTCAGTCTATGGCTAAGGTGAAGAGATTTAGATGAATTGCATTGAAAAGTCTCAAAACAGCATACTATAAATTTTGTTGTGTGGTTACTGGTTACTAAAGTTCACTAAAGAGTGTTTTAATGAAAAGGAAAAAGCTGAGAAAGGAAAACTACGAAACATATGGCACAAATATTTATTCGGCACCAGGAAGTTGCATGGAGCTGAATCTTATTTCTAGGAAATCAAGATTAATGGAGTGGGTCAAGATCCCACTGAACTAAATTTAGGTCCAGACATGGTGGTACACACCTGTATTCCCAGGAGATAAACCCAAGCAGAGATCCAAGGTTAAGGCCAGCAGGAGACAGATCAAGTTCTAGGTGAAGAAAGCTTAAGTCCAGGCATGATGGTACGTACATGCTTTTAATTCCACAAGACAGAGCCATGCAGTTCTCTGAGTTCAAGGTCAATCTACAATCTAAGTCCCAGGACAGCCAAGCGTAGGCAGTGAGGGAGTTGGAAAACAGAGAGCTGGTAATAGAATAAGGGAGGGAGTCATGTTCCAGCCCCAACAACCAGCAGTGAAATGGAGTCAACTAGAGCCTAGAATATTATAGAGGGCAGAGACTAGAATACTGTAGAGGACAGAGCCTAGAATACTGTAGAGGGCAGAGGTGGGGGTGTTATATAGGCCCTTTGGATGAGCCCAGAAGATCATGTGTGGATCCCAGACACTGGAACAAGAGGCTGGAATATTCAAGATGCCTTTGAGATGCCAAGATGTTTGAGATGCCAGAGCCGTAGGATATGTGCTGAGGAGAGCTGCTAACAGGGAGTGGAACCAGCCCAGGAGAAAGACGTTTGCTGCAGTCAACCAAGATAAAAAAGGAGTTGGAGATCTGACTAGTGCTCTGACATCAAATATGGAGATGCAGAGTTTGTTGTTTGCCCAGCTGGTTTCCTGTCTTGCTTTGGGGATTATAGTTAAGTGATTGGATGAATCTCAGAAGAGACCTTGAACTTTGGGCTTTTAACATTTTTGAGACTGCTATAGACTATGGATGACTTTGGACTAAATGTATTATTATTATTATCATCATCATCATCATTATTATATGGCTAGGTATGCCCCCATGTGTTTGAACAAGCCTTTGGGAGCCAGGGAGTGGAATGTGATGGTTTGAATATGCTTGGCCCAGGGAGTGGCATTATTATGATATATGGCCTTGTTGCATTAGGTGTGACCTTGTTGGAGGAAGTGTGTCATTATGGGCATGGGCTTTAAGACCCTCATCCTAGCTCTCTGGAAGCCAGTCTTCTCCTATTTGCCTTTGGAACAAGATGTAGAACTCTCAACTCCTCGAACACCATGCCTGCCTAGGTGCTGCCATGCTCCTTCATTGATGATAACATACTGAACCTTTGAGCCTGTAAGCCAACCCCAATTAAATGTTTCCTTATAAGAATTGCCAGGGTCATGGTGTCTGTTCACAGCAGTATAACCCTAACTAAGACAAATGGCTTCTGAGATACTTGCTTGTTCAAAGTCACATGAGAAGATCACAAACTGGAATAGCCATCCACTATAGATGTCTATGGAGTAATATAGAAGCAAACAGAGTAAGTGTATATGTGGGGAGAGTGTTTAGAAGATTCTTAAAAGAATTGAATGAGAAAAATACATACTGTTCAAAATAATGAGAATTAACTAATGTTGACTTCATGGTAACTGACCTAATAATGAAGGTTGAGGAAAGAAAAATGCAATTAGTAAAGGCCAAATGGCCTTGTTTATGGATAATTAAGGATTTCCTTTTTTTAAAAAAGATTTATTTATTTATTTATTTATTTATTTATTTATTATATGTAAGTACACTGTAGCTGTCTTCAGACACTCCAGAAGAGGGCGTCAGATCTCATTACGGATGGTTGTAAGCCACCATGTGGTTGCTGGGATTTGAACTCAGGACCTTCAGAAGAGCAGTTGGGTGCTCTTACCCGCTGAGCCATCTGACCAGCCCAATTATGGATTTCTTAAAAAAAAAACAAAAAACAAAAAACAAAAAAAAAAAACAGGACCAACATGTTATTGTAAGGCAGACCTAGGTGCTAATGATCAGCATATGCATTACATTAACTATGCTTTTTTTCTGTTTTCTTGAAATATTTTAAGATTAAATTATCATTTTATTAAATTGTTCTAAGTTTATAACATATAAACTTAAGTTAATTTTTGATATTGATAAAATACAAAATGGTACAGTTAGATTCTCAGTTTTAAAGAATACCAAGAACAAATATGCATAAATGTATAATTATCCTTCATGAAGTAAAATAATTATAAATCTTCTCAGCAGAGGAAGCAGGTTTTGAAACATAAGCTATGTTTATATATGTACCAGATTAATTATAACAATAGATATATGAATGACATTTTGAAGTGAACATTTGTTCTTTGAGACTCGTGTCTTTTAAGTATGCAAGTTTGTTACTGCATAAGATCATGTCTTCATATTAGGACAATAGACAGTAATTTAATATTAAAAGTCATGATATAACTACCAATCAATGCATAACATGTAAAGGTTGTCTAGTAGAGAGTTAGTTTGATGTTTGGTTCATAAAAAAGTAACTCTCTTGCTAGAAGACTTATTTCTCTGAAATAGTGTCACTACACCAAATAAATTTTTGAATGTTTTAACTTTAATAGTAAAGGGTCCATACTGTTTCAAGACAATGCACTACAGTTACTCTAATACATTAAGGATCCAATTAACCACAAGTCATAGGGGGAAAATAAAGTTCTAGTTCTTGATAATTGGGAAGCTATTTAGCAAGACTCTCTGGGAGCTCAATTGCCAAACTCATTAAAAGTTTTCTGCCACAATCCCCAACACACAACATAATGTGTCACTGAGAAAATACTCTCTTATTAAGAACTTTCTCTCCCACAATTCACATAGGGGCATATATTTCTTTTGGAGTGGTGTCTTGCTACCTTTGTTAATGAACATCTCTATACCTATATGTGTAAAATTTTTAAATTAATTTAAATTCCTGGTTATTGAAGAATTTATCTGTTAAATATTCTTAGCATTTTTGTTGAATATAAATTAACTTATTATATGGGTTCATGATTTAATGCCCTATATTCTACACATCAGTGTATCTTTTAGGGACATATTATAATGTTTTAATTACTATACTTTACATGTAACTTAAGGCAAGTAATTGATAATTCAGTCTTTTTTACTCTAGATTGTCTAGGCTACTTTTGTGGTTCTTAAGAATTTTAGAAATTTTCAATTTATGTATAAATTTGCATTGGATTTCTTTATATTTAATATATTTTAATATTATGTCTTATATAATTTTACACACATATACATATGACATTTGAATCAACTGCCGAATACAATTTTAAAGAAATAATTACTCGCTCCCTCCATCCTCCCTCTACCCAGTCCTTCCTGTTTCTCACCCTACCCCAAACCCCAACTCCTTCCCATCAAGTCCAGCCCTACCCATCTACCCATGATGTCTATTTCTCCTTCTCACTGAGATTCATGCTTCCCAACTTGAGCCCTCTTTTTTACTTAGCATCTTTGCATCTGTGGATTGTAGCCTAGTTATCCTTTATGTTAAGGCTAGTATCCATGTATTACTGAATTCATACCATGTTTGTCTTTCTAGATTTGGTTTACCTCACTCACTTTTCTACTTCCATCAATTTGCCTGTAAATTCCATGATGTCATTGCTTTTAATAGATGAGTAATGGCCCATTGTATAAATGAACTAGACTTTCTTTATCCATTGTTTGGTTGAGGGCCATCTTCGGTGTTTACAGTTTCTGGATGTTTACAAATAAAGCTGCTATGGACATAGTTGAGTGACTGTCCTTGATATATGGTAGAGTATCTTTTGAGTATATGCCCAAGAGCAATGTAACTAGGTCTTCAAGTCTTTTAATTTTCTGAAAAACCACCAGGTTGATTTCCAGAATGCTGTATGAGTTTAAAGTCCCACCAGGAATGGGAGGAGTGTTCCCCTTTCTGTACATGTGCTATCCCTTGAGTTTTTGAACTTACCCATTCTGATTGGTGTAAGAAGGAATCTCAGGGTTGTTTTAACCACACTTCTCTGATGACTAATGATGTTGAGCATTTCTTTAAGTGCTTCTTGGCCATTTGAGATGCTACTGTTGAGAATTCTGTTTAGTTCTGTACCCCAATTTTAAATCGAGTAATTTGTTTTGTTGGAATTTAGCTTCTTGGGTTCTTTACATATTTTAGATATTAGCCATCTGTCAGATGTAGGATTGTTGAAGATCTTTTCCCATTTTGTAGGCTGCTGTTTTGTTCTATTGACAGTGTCCTTTGCCTTACAGAAGACTTTCAGCTTCATTAGGTCCCATTTATTAATTGTTGACTTAGTGCCTAAGGTATTGCATTCTATTCAGGAAGTTGTCTTCTATACCAATGAGTTCACAGCTATTCCCTACTTTCTCTTCTATTAGATTTAGTGTATCTAATTTTATGATGAGGTCTTTGATCCACCTGAACTTGTTTTTATTTTATAAAATAAATATAGATAAATATAGATCTATTTATGTCCTCCTATGTACACACATCCAGTTAGACTAGCACCATTTGTTGAAGATGCTTTATTTTTTCCATTGTATAATTTGGTTACTTTGTCAAAAATCAAATGCCCATAGGTATGCATATATAATTTTGGGTCTTTGATTTATTCCATTGACCTGTCTGTTTTTATGTCAATATCATATAGTTTTTATTACTATTGTTCTGTAGTAACATAGTAACAGCTTGAAGTCAAGGATGGTGATAACTCCAGAAGAACATTTACTCTATGGGTTTTATTGTTTGTTTGTTTTCTGTTTTTTTTTGGGGGGGGGTTGTTTTTTGGTTTTGTTTGTTTGTTTGTTTTTTAGCTATCCTGGGTTTTTGTTTGTCTGTATGCATAGTGTTCTTTCATGGTCTGTAAAAAGTTGTGTTGGATTTTTTATGGAAATTGCCTTGAACCTTTTGATTGCATTTTTTTTACAGTTATTCCCCTACACTGGGGCATTGAGCCTTCACAGCACCAAGGGCCTCTCCTTCCACTGATGTCTGACAAGGCCATCCTCTACTACATATGCAGCTGGAGCCATGGGTCATTCCATGTGTCTACTCTTTGGTTGGTGTTTTAGTCCCTGGGTGCCCTGGGGGCTCTGGTTGTTTGATATTGTTGTTCTTCCTATAGGGTTTCAAATCCCTTCAACTCCTTCAAACCTTTCCCTAACTCCTCCATTGGGGGCCCCTTGCTCAGTCCAATGGTTGGCTGTGAGCATCTGCCTCTGTATTTGTCAGGCTCTGGCAGAGCCTTGCTGGAGACAGCAATATCAGGCTCCTGTGAGCAAGCACTTCTTGGCATCAGAAACAGTGTCTGGGTTTGGTGTCTTTATATGGGATGGATAACCAGGTGGGGAAGTCCACAAAATTTTTGCTAACATTTCTTCTAGGATGTGCCCAAGAGTTACCTAGCAACAGCCATGAATGAGGTTGACTTGCTGTAATAGGACTGTTTGGCCTCTCTTGAATGCTCTGCCCCCTTTCTCTCCCTCTCACCTCCTCATCTCTTTATGAGTTCCTGCTAAGCCTCTCTTTTCTTTCTCTTCCCCTCTCTCTCCTTCTATATCCCCTCTCTTACTCTGCCTTTACTCCCTTATCAACCCCCTTTCTCATGCCCCAAAATAAACTTTATTTTATACTAGATCCATCACATGGCTGGAACCCCAGGAGGAAGGAAGCCTCAGCATGGGCCTGCTGCATCATACCACAATTTACAAAACATATCAATATTTAATTTCTTGCTTGTTTTCTTTCCTTGACCCAGTAGTCATTCAGTAGAGAGTTGTTAAGTTTCCATCAGTTTGAAGGCTTTCTGTTGTTTCTGGTGTTGTTAACATCCAGCTTTAATCTGGTGTGATAAGATATAGGAGGGTATTTCAATTTTGTTGTACCTGTTGAAAATAGTTTTATAACCAAATATTTGTTCAATTTGGGAGAAGATTCCATGACATGCCAAGGAACACTTATATTCTCTGGGTGAATTATTGTGTAGATATCTGCTATGTCTATTTCATAATCTTTGTTAGTTTCATTATATCTCTGTTTAATTTTTGTCTGGATGACCTGTCCATTTTTGAAAGTGGGGTGTTAAAATCTCCCTATTACTGATATGTGAGGTTCAATGTATGATTTAAGCTTTAGTAATGTTTCTTTTCAAACGTGGATGCCCTTGCAATTGGGGCATAGATATTTAGAAGGGAGACACCATCTAAGCAGATTTTTCTTTGATGAATATGACGTGTCCTCTCCCATCTCTTTTAATTAGTTTTGGTTGAAAGTCTGTTTTGTTAGATATTAAGATGGCTACACCAGCTTGCTTGTGTCCATTTGCTTGGAAAATTTTTCTTCAGCCCTCTACTCTGAAGTAATCACCATCTTTAACATGGTGTTTTCCCGGTATGCAGTAGAATAATAGAACCTGTTTTTTCATCCATTCTGTTAGCATGTATCTTCATTAGGGAATTAAGACAATGATGTTGAGATTCATAGCAAATGATTATTAATTTCTGTTATTGTGTTGTTGTTGATGGTGGTGGTGGTGGTGGTGTGTGTTGTGTTGTGTTTCTCTTCTTTTGGAGTTGTTCATGTGAAATTATTCATTTCCTGTATTGGGGGGATAGTTAATCATCCCAGGTGGGAGTTTTCCTTCTACTATCTTATGTAAGACTCAATTTGTGAATATATATTTTTTAAATTTGGTTTTGTTATGGAATATTTTGTTTCCTCCAGCTACAGTGATTGAGTTTTGCTCAGTGTAGTCTGGCCTGACATCTGCTGTCTCTGAGAACTTGCCTGACATCTGCCTTTGACCTTCTGGCTTTTGGAGTCTCCTGTTGAAAGCTGAATATAATTGTAATAGGTCTACCTTTATATGTTACTTGACTATTTTTCCTTGCAGATTTTAATATCTTTTCTTTGTTCTGTACATTTAATGTTTTGATTAGTATGTGGTGGAAGGATATTTTGTCTGTTTCTATATATTACTTAGAAGTAATAATATTTCCCTCCAATCCATAGACTATCTAGCAAAACACCCCATCCTGGCATGGAGAACATACTCTCAAATTGTTGATCAGGGGTTCCAAGAGACTCTCAAAACAAAACAAGCTATTGGCATTGTCCTTGGAACTTTCCAGTAAAGATGGTAAGATGATGATGCTAAAACATCATGCACTCTGGATACAGGACTTGGAGGAATTGATGTGGTGTGAATTTGGAAGCTTCTTCCCTGAGACCTAGCTCTCGTAGTATCAGAAGGAGCTCTGCAAATAACCAAAGGGGAAAAGCAGCTGATAGGTGTACGCCTACAAATCACTGCAATTACCAGCAAAGCAAGATATTCTGAAAGGTTTACTAGTATCATTTTTATCCTAGGGTAACCAATTAGATGTAAGGTCCACTCAATAGGAGAATTATAGCTAGTATTATGAACTTAGCCTGGAGTATGGCTGGTGATGCCATGGAATCTAGAGGGAAGCTACTACTGGCGCTTCTTAAACCAGTGCCATTTCTAACCACATTGTGAATAATTATTCTTATACTTATAGGTTAGTGTAGTTGCCTCTCATCAAAATAAATTCTTTTTTCAGCAGAATGATGTCACTATAGAAAGCCACAAATATTTAAACAGAAACCAGCTGGTCCTTGGGTGTCTGCCCCTAATTAATGCATTTACAAAACTCTACAACTATGGGACATGGAACACTGCAAAATAGGAGGAAAAGGGATTGTTAAGAGTCAAAGGACCCATACTTTCAATGGAATGTTTCTCCCTAGTGAAGCTGCAGCCTGTCAGCATGGCTTAGGAGTTTGTGAACTGCAAGATCCAGTCTGGGAAGGTGGCCGTGTTCATCAACCTCACTTGCCCCTACCACACAAAGTCCCAGGAAATCCTCTGTCTTCTGGACAAGGTCTCTGGAGTTTGTGGACATCACAGCCACTAACAACACCAATGTGATTCAAAATTATTAAAGCAGATTGTAGCTCTGCAATTATGACAGGGTTGGCAGGCAGAGCCCACGCTGACACAGCCCTCTAGCCATGCTGATGGCCAGTGTCCCTGAGAACTGATGTGCATTACAGAGGATGTCAGCATTTCTGGTGACTGGGATTTTCAATAAAGCAGCCTTTATTATCCTTTTCCTCAAGGCAAAAAAAAAACAAAAAAACAAAAAAACTGTTTCGCCCGCCAGAGGAGAGGTGTCTGACCAGGAGGGTTCTCACTGCCTGAGCTGGTAAGAGAGCCATATTTGCTCCTGTGCATTGCCAGGAGAGGGCAGCCTGCAGAATCCACACAGCTTCTGGAAAAGATCCCATTTCTGGCTCCTTTCCCATCCAAGGAAGAGGTGTCTGCCCTGGAGGGGTCTCAAGGCCTGAGCTGATAAGGAGCCATCTTTGCTCTGGTGAGTTTCTGGGGAGAGGACAGCCTGCAGAAGCAACACAGCTGCTGAGACAGGCTCCATTTTTGGCTCCAAACATCTGGCACCTTTCCTGCCAGAGGAGAGGTGTCTGCCCAGGAAGGTTCTCGGTGCCTGTGCTGACAAGAGAGCCATCTTTGCCATCTTTGCCCCGTGGGTTGCCAGGAAAGGGTGGCCTACAGAAGCAACACAGTTTCTGGGAAAGATCACGTTTCTGTCTCTAGACATACCTCCCCCGCCAGAGGAGAGGTGTCTGCCCAGGAGGGCTCTCACTGCCTGAGCTATTTGGGGAGCCATCTTTGCTCCAGTTTCCCTGGGCTCCAGTCTGGACTGGTGAGAGTGTGGGCCGCAGAAGCTACACAGCTTTGGGACAGACAGAGCAACCTAGCTTCTGGGACAGACCCTGTTTCGGGCTCCAGAAATTTGGGCACCTTATTCACCAGAGGAAAGATGGCCAACTGTGAGGGCTCTGTCTGCCAGAGCAGGTGAGAGAGTCATATTGTGTCCAGGGTCCCTCGGGGGCTAGTCTGTGCAGGTGAGTGAATAAACTTCAGAGGCAACATGTCTTCTGGGACAGGCCCTGTTTTGGGCCTACATCTTCAGTAAGGAGGCAGATCTGAACACCAGGGCTCTGTGCACCTTCCCTGATAGAGGAGAGCCTCCCTGCAGAGAGTAATCTGACAACTGAGACTCAGGAGAGAGCTGGACTCCCAAGACTGCTGACAGAGGCTAACAGAATCACAGGAGGAACAAGCTCCAACCAGAGACATCTATAACAACTAATTCCAGAGATCACCAGATGGTGAAAGGCAAATTAGGAATCTTGCTAACAGAAACCAAGACGACTCACCATCATCAGAACCTAGCACTCACACCTCAGTCAGTCCTGGATAC
>NC_034597.1:6227784-6243682 GCF_900095145.1 Mus pahari | reverse complement strand
GGTTCCTGATTTCTTTCCTAGTGTTTCTATCTCCAGAGTTGTCTCCCTTTGGTTGTTTTATTATTATTATTATTGTTTCTACTTCCCTTATTAAATCTTGGATGGTTTTGTTCAATTCCATCACCTGTTTGGTTTTGTTCTCCTGTAATTCTTTAAGGGATTTTTGTGTTTCCTCTTTAAGGACTTCTACCTGTTTAGCAGTGTTTTCCTGTAATTCTTTTAGGCCTT
This sequence comes from Mus pahari, assembly GCF_900095145.1. Classification (NCBI taxonomy): domain Eukaryota; kingdom Metazoa; phylum Chordata; class Mammalia; order Rodentia; family Muridae; genus Mus; species Mus pahari. The sequence goes on along the minus strand of NC_034597.1, from coordinate 6,243,454 downwards.
CTACCTGTTTAGCAGTGTTCTCCTGTATTTCTTTAAGGGAGTTTTTAATGCCTTTCTTAAATCTTCTACCACCATCATGAGATATGATTTTAAATCCAAGTCTTGCTTTTCAGGTGTGTTGGGGTATCCAGGACTCACTGTGGTGGGCATACTGGGTTCTGATGATGCCCTGTGTTCTTGGTTTNTGTTAGTAAGATTCTTAAATTTGCCTTTTGCCATCTGGTAATCTCTGGTGTTAATATTCTAGCTTTCTCTGCCTGGAGCTTGTTCCTCCTGTGATTCTGTTAGCCTCTGTCAGCACTCCTGGGAGCCCAACTCTCATCTGAGTCCCAGTGGTCAGAGCACTCTCTACAGGCAATTTCTCCTCTTGCAGGGCAGGTGTCCAGAAGTCTGGANCTCTGATCCACCTCATGAGTCCTGGGTTCAGAGCCCTCCCTGCAGGCCGACTCTCCTCTGTCAAGAAAGGTGCCCATGAATCTTGGTCTCAGTTCTGTCTCCTGGCTGAGGATGAAGTCCTGACGGTACCCTGTCCAAGAAGTTCTGTTGCTTCTGTTGCCCACATGCTCTCTAGTGATCACTAAGTTCTGGGTGTTCTAGGGGTCCCACAGTGTGGAGAGTCCTCTGGGGCCCTCGATACCCTTTGCTGTGTTCACACAGAAGATATTGGGGGAGGGGGGCCCTATCCGGAAAGAATTCCAGCCTCTGGTCAGACCGGATTCCTTTGTCCCTCTTTCTGCTTGCACAAGACCTTCCTTGATTCTTTGTTGCTGATGTTGCGTTCCACTCACTGTGATCCCAAAGTCCTGGGTGTGCTAGCGGTGTTGTGGCATGGAGAGACCTCTGGGGCCCTTGGTGCTCTCAGGGGTTCACATGGAAGATGCCAGGGCTGGCCATTGTGGAGCATGTGTCCTTATTACATGTTGGAGCATCTTCTGGGTATATGCCCAGGAGTGAGATATCTGGGGGTTGTATTGAATATATAGATTGTTTTTAGCAAGATGGCCATTTTTATTACATAAATTCTGCCAATCCATGAGCATGGGAGATCTTTCCATCTTCTGAGATCTTCTTTGATTTCTTTCTTCAGAGATTTGAAATTCTTGTCATACAGATTTTTCACTTGCTTAGTTAGAGTCACACCAAGCTATTTTATATTATTTATGACTATTTTGAATGGTGTTATTTCCCTAATTTCTTCCTCAGCCAGTTTATCCTTTGGTGAGAGGAAGGCCACTGACTTGTGTGAGTTAATTTTATATTCAGCCACTTTGCTGAAGTTGTTTTTCAGGTTTATGAGTTCTCTGGTGGAGTATTTGGGGCCACTTATGTATACTATCATCTACAAATAGTGATATTTTGACTTCTTCCTTTCCAATTTGTATCCCATTGATCTCCTTTTGTTGTCTAACTTCTCTGTCTAAGACTTCAAGTACTATATTGAATAGGTAGGGAGAGAGTGGTCAGCCTTGTCTTGTTCCTGATTTTACTGGGATTGCTTCAAGTTTCTCTCCATTTATTTTGATTTTGGCTATTGCTTATACTGAGTTTAGGTATGGGCCTTGAATTCCTGATCTTTCCAAGTGATATTGGATCTTGTCAAATCTTTCTCAGAATCTAATAATATGATCATGTGGGGTTTTTCCTCGACCTTGTTTATATAGTGGATTACAATGAAGGATTTCTGTACACTGACCCATCCCTACATCCCTGAGATGAAACTTACTTGATCATTATGAATGATTCTTTTGATATGTTCTTGGATTCAGTTTGCAAGAATTTTATTGAGTATTTTTGCATCAATATTCACAGGGAAATTGGTTTGAAGTTTTCTTTCTTTGTTGGGTCATCGTGTGATTTAGGTATTTGAAAAATTGTGGGTACATAGAACAAACTGGGTAGTGTTCCTTCTGTCTCTAATTTGTGGAGTAGTATTGGTAATAGGTCTTCTTTGACGGTCTATAGAACTCTGCACTAAACCCATTTGGTCCTGGACATATTTTGGTTGGGAGACTATTAATGACTGCTCCTACTTCTTTAGGGATTATGGGAATGTTTAGATCATTTTTCTGATCCTGGTTTAACTTTGGTAGCTGGTATCTGTCTAGAAAATAGTCATCCAGATTTTCCAGTTTTGTTATGTATAGGTTTTTGTAGTAGGATCTAATGATTTTTTTTTTATTTCCTCGGTTTCAGTTTTTATGCCTCCCTTTTCATTTCTGATTTTTGTTAACTTGGATACTTTCTCTGTGCCCTCTGATTAGTCTGACTAAGGGTTTATCTATCTAGTTGATTTTCTCCAAGACCCAGTTTCTCATTTGGTTCATTCATTGTCTAGTTCATTTTGTTTCTACTTGGTTGATTTAAGCTCCGAGTTTGATTATTTCATGTCATCTACTTCTCTTGGGTATATTTGATTCTTTTTGTTTTAGAGCTTTCAGGTGTGCTGTCAAGCTGCTCATGTATACTCTCTCCAGCTTCATTTTGGAGGCACTCAGAGCTATGAGCTTTTCTATTAGCACTGTTTTCCCTGTGTGCCATGAGTTAAAATATGTTGTGGCTGCATTTTCATTAAACTCTAAAAAGTCTATAATTTCTTTCCTTATTTCTTCCTTGACCAAGTTATTGAGTAGACCATTGTTCAGCTTTCACGTGTTAGTGGGCATTCTATTGTTTGTATTGTTATTGAAGACCAGCCTTAGTTCATGGTGATCTGATAGGATGCATGGAATTATTTTAGTCTTCCTGTATGTGTTGAGGCCTGTTTCATGACCAATTATATGGTAAATTTTGGACAAGGTACCATGAGGTGCTAAGAAGAAGTTATATTCTTTTGTTTTAGCATAAAATGTTCTATAGATACGAATTAAATCCATTTGTTTCATAGTTTCTGTTAGTTTCACTGTGTCTCTGTTTAGTTTCTATTTCCAGGATCTGTCCATTGATAAGAGTGGGTTGTTGAAGTCTCTCACTATTACTGTGTGCAGCGCAATGTGTTTTTTGAACTTTACTAAAAAGTTTCTTTAATGAATGTGGATGCTCCTGCATTTGAAGCATAGATGTACAGAATTGAGAGTTCATCTTGGTAAATTTTACCTTTGATGAATATGAATTGTCCCTCCTTATCTTTTTTGATGATTTTAGGTGGAAAGTCCATTTTGGCTACTCCAGGTTGTTTCTTGGGGCCATTTACTTGGAGAATTGCTTTCCAGCCTTTTACTCTGAGGCAGTGTCTGTCTTTGTCACTGAGGTGGGTTTCTTATATGCAGCAAATGCTGGGTCCTGGTTGTAACCAGTCTGTTACTCTATGTGTCTTTAATTTAGAACTGAGCCCATCCATCTTAAGAGCTATCAAGGAAAAGGGATTGTTGTTTCCTGTTTTTTTTATTGCTAGAGGTAGAATTTATTTTCGTGTGGCTGTCTTCTTTTTGATTTGTTAAGATTATTTTCCTTCTTTTTCAGGGTGTAGTTTCCTTCCTCGTTTTAGAGTTTTCCATTTATTATCTTTTGAAGGGCTGGATTTGTGGAAAGATATTCTGTAAATTTGTTTTTGTTTTTTCCAACTATAGTAATGGAAAGATCTGCTGGGTATAGTAGCTTGGGCATTTGAATATTCTTAGAGTCTGTACGATGTCTTCTCAGGATCTTCTGGCTTTGAAAGTGTCTGGCAAGAAGTTTGATGTAATTCTAATTGGTCTGCCTTTATATGTTTCTTGACCTTTTTCCTACTGCTTTTAATATTCTTTCTTTTTTTGTCCATTTACTGTTTTAATTTTTTTTTCTGAGACAGGGTTTCTCTGTGTGACCCTGGCTCTCCTGGAACTCACTTTGAAGACCATGGTGGCCTTGAACTCAGAAATCTGCCTGCCTCTTCCTCCCAAGTGCTGGGATTAAAGGCGTGTACCACCACCACCCAGCTCTGTTTTAATTTTTAAATGATGGGAAGAGTGACTTTTCTGGGCCAATGTATTTGATGTTCTGTAGGCTTCTTGTATGTTCATGGGAATCTCTTTCTTTAGGTTAGGGAAGTTTTCTTTTATGATTTTGTTGAAGATACTTACTGGCCATTTAAGTTGGGAACCTTCACTCTCTTCTATACCTATTATGCTTAGGTTTGGTCTTCTCATTATGCCCTAGATTTCCTGGACATTTTGTTAGGAACATTTTGCATTTTGTGTTTTCTTTGACTGTTGTGTCAATGTTTTTTGGAATCTTCTGCACCTGAGATTCTCTTTTCTATTTATTGCATTCTGTTGGTAATACTTGCATCTATGACTCCTGAACTCTTTCCTAGGTTTTCTAGCTCCAGAGTTGTCTCCCTTTCTGATTTCTTTGTTTTTACTTCCATTTTTGAATCCTAGATGATTTTGTTCAAGTACTTCACATGTTTGCTTGTGTTTTCCTGTAATTCCTTAAGGTGTTTTTGTGTTTCCTCTTTTATTACTTCTACTTGTTTACCTCTGTTCTCCTGTATTTCTCTAAAGGAGTTATTTATGACCTTCTTAAAATCCTCTATGTGTATGATGAGATGTGATTTTAAATCCAAATCTTGCTTTTTTTTTTGGTGTGTTGGGGTATTCAGGACTTGCTGTAATTGGAGAACTGGTTTCTAATAATCTCAATTAGCCTTGGTTTCTGGTGGTAAAGTTCTTGCGCTTCACTTTAGCCATATGTTTATGTGTTAGTTGGTTTTTCTTTCTCTGGCTGGAAGTTGGCCCTCCATTGGGTCTCTAAGACAGTGTTAGTGCTCCTGGGAAACGAGCTCTCTCTTGGCAGTCCCTGTGTACAGAGGAATGTTGAGCAGCCTAAGCTCCCTGGTGCAGAATCTAACCAGAAGGTTACTGTCCCAGTTGCTCCACTGTTCCTGTGTCCTGTGTAGTACTGGCCAGTTCTGCTTTAGACAGTTATTGGAGAGAAAGTGGAGATCTGATCTCTTGTCCTGGGAGACCATCTCTCTCCTGGCGGGACCTGTGCACAGAGGGTTGTGAAACAGCCTTAGCTCCCAGGATAGAAGTTCAACTTAAAATCAAAATTGTGTGCATGTATATGTATGTGTATATAAACTTAAAATGAATATGCTGAAACCAACAGCCAATATCAAACTAAATGGAGAGATACTTGAAGTAATCCCCCAAAAAATCAGGGACAAAACAAGTATGCCAACTTTCCACATATCTATTCAATGTAGTACACAAAATTCTAGCCAGACCAATTATACAACAAAAGGAGATCTAGTGGACACAAATTGACAACTAAGAAATCAAGGTATCACTATTTGCAGATGATATGATAGTATACATTAGCAACCCCAAAACTTCTACCAGAGAACTTCTACAGATGATAAAAATTTCAGAAAAGTGGCTGGATACAAAATTACACCAAACAAATCATTATCCTCAGTTTATAAAAATGATAAAAAGGCTGAGAAATAAATGACAGAAATAACCCTTCTGTCTGGTCCTTGCTGCTCATGTGGACTCCTAGTAGGTCTGATCCTGTGAAGACACCGTATCCAGATGCATCCTAGAAGACCTGCTGCACTCAGAGGAGTTGTTAAGAACACACCTTCCCCTCCCCCGAGTCCTGGAGCTGCTGCTGGGAGCCTGGTGGACTTGGGACCCATCACTCACCAAAACCCCTGTCCTCCCAAATACCAATTTACTTCCTTCCCTTCCACCCCTTCTGCTGGGGCAGACCCCTAGTTGGTCTTCTCCCATGAAGACACCGTATCCTGATCCATCCTAGAGGACCTGCTATACTCAGAGTAGTTGGGCCTGCTGCACCAGAGCAGTTGAGGGTACTCTGCACTCAGAGCAGTTGTGGATCAGGTACACTCAGGACAGTTGGACAATAGCTTGATTGTTCCACTGAAGACTCCACATTGTGAAGACCTCCCATGAGACCTACTGTAGCCAGGGCAACAGATCAGTACTGAGCCCCCAGTTGGAAGGCCCCAAAGGTGGGCTGATACATCCAGGACTGCAAGTCTACCAGGAGACCTGAAGCAACCCAGGGATAAAAGAGGGAGACTCCATACAGTCACCCAGATCAACAAATATCAGGGATATCCAGATGGCAAAAGGCAAGCACAAGACCATAAGCAACAGAAGCCAAAACACATGGGCATCACCATTTCTTTCACCACAGCAAGTCCTGAATACACCAACATACCTGAAAATCACGAATCTGTCCTAAAATCCTGTCTCATGAAGATAATAGATTCCTTTAAGGAGGATGTTAATAACTCACTGAAAGAAATACAGGAAAAACACAGGCAAACAGGTGAAGGAATTGAATAAAGCAATCCAAGAGCTAAAAGTGGAAGTAGAACCATGTTAGGCTAATTTATAACTGTTTTTAAGAAGAAAACAAGAATGTTGGGCACAGTAGACATCATGTTCTAAATGCAATAAGAAAGATCTTATTTGAATGTTATTTCCTTTAGTCTGCAACACTGTATGTCATTACTTTTATGTATTTTCAAATGCACATTTCACAGATAACTGTACAGTGCATTAGAGCTAGAAGAAAAGCACTTTAATGTAGACTCTACACAAAACACAGCACAACGTGAGTGCATGAGTGTTCCTCTCTGTGCTAATAACAAGAAGAGTGTTTCTTTTAGTATTCACATGTAATGTAAACACATTGGGCAGGAAAGGTGTGATTTTTTAAGACAAAAACAAGAAAGTTTCTCACAAAACAACTCAAATGTGAAATGCATAAGTTCTTGTTCATATTTGGTTTACTTTGGGATGGGGCACTGTATGATATGACTTTCGTGTGTGTTCACATACACATTTCACACAATATTGTGCAATACATTATAGCTGAAAGAGAAGTAATTTTGCACAGATGCTACACAAAATGCAGTCCATCGTAAATGTGTGAATGTTCCTCTCTGTGTTAGTAACAGAAGCAGTGTTTCTTTTAGTGTTCACATGTATTAGCCTAAATGGCTAAATGGAACCAAAAAAAAAAGCAAACTGTCAAAGTTCCCTCTTTATGAAAATTACTCTGTGTACCACATTTTCGGCATTCATTCCTCTGTTAAAGGACATCTGGGTTCTTTCCAGCTCCTGGCTATTATAAATAAGGCTGCTGTGAATATATTGGAGCATATGTCCTTAGTACATGTTGGAACATCTTCTGGGTGTATGCCCAGGAGAGGTATTTCTGGATCTTCCAGTAGTACTATGTCCAAATTTCTGAGGAACCACCAAACTGATTTCCAGAGTGGTGGTACCAGCTTGCAATCCCACCAGCAATGGAGGAGTGTTCCTCTTTCTCCACATCCTCACCATCATCTGCTGTCACCTGAGTTTTTGATCTTAGTCATTCTGACTGGTGTGAGGCAGAATCTCAGGGTTGTTTTGATTTGCATTTCCCTGATGACTAAGGATGTTGAAATTTTCTTTAGGTGCTTCTCAGCCATTTGATATTCCTCAGTTGAAAACTCTTTGTTTAATTCTGTACCCCATTTTTAATAGTGTTATTTGTCCCATTGCCTGTGTCCCTTTCCTTACAGAAGCTATGCATTTTTTTTTTTTGAGGTCTCATTTGTCGATGTTTGATCTTACAGCATAAGCCATTGGTGTTTTGTTCAGGAATTTTTCCTCTGTGGCCATGAGTTTGAGGCTCTTCCTCACTTTCTCCTTTTTAAGTTTCAGTGTATCTGTTTTTATGTGGAGGTCCTTGATTCACTTGGACCTGAGTTTTGTACAAGGAGATAAGAATGGTTAGATTTGCATTTTTCTACATGCTGACCGCAAGTTGAAACAGCACCATTTGTTAAATTTCCACTGGATGGTTTTAGCTCCTTTGTAAAAGATCAAGTGACCATATGTTGTGTGTGTGTGTTCATTTGTGGGTCTTCAATTCTATTTCATTGATATTCCTGCCTGTCTCTGTAGCAATCCCATGAAGTTTTTATCACTATTGCTCTGTACACAGCTTGAAGTCAGGGATGGTGATTCAGCAGAGGAATGGATACAGAAAATGTGGTACATTTACACAATGGAGTACTACTACTCAGCTATTAAAAACAATGGATTTATGAAATTCTTAGGCAAACCTTTATAGAAGCAGGTGGAGAGAGGATGTGATAGGGTGTTTCTGGGAGGGAGAGAAACCGGGAAAGAGAATAATATTTGAATTGTAAATAAATAAATTATTCGATAAAAATAAACCTGAGAGCCCGAGAAAGTCAAAATTCAAGGTGGTCTAAGGAGAATGGCTGTTAAATGTAATGTCACATCCTACATGATAGGCTGCAACAGAGGGGAAAAAGACATTATATGAAAACTAAGTAAATATACATAAAGCATGAACTTTTAGTTAATAAAAAAATGAAAATGCTTCTGATTCCTGACTAAGGAACAGAGTGTGGTGTGTGTTTCTGGTGGAGGCCTCTTATCAAGTTAAGGAACTAAGCTAGATTTTTTTTTTAGAAACCCAAAAATGTGTGTCACCTTTTATCAAATGTTTCTTCTAAGTATGCTGAGATCACTGTATTTTTTACACAGATATTGTCAGGACTGAAGCATCTGTGTGCACAACAGTGATGTGCTCTATCATTTTCAACTGTGTCCATGACTCAGTTTATGTTCAAGTAATGTGTGATAATCTCATTAGTAACACATATTAGATGGCACCTCCTGTGCTCTTGTCATGGGAATAGTCTAGAGAAGAATGAGATTATGTCTCTCTGTGTGTCTCTGTGTGTCTCTGTCTATCTCTGTCTTTGTCTCTGTGTCTCTGTCTCTCTCTGTGTCTGTGTCTCTGTGTCTCTGTATCTGTGTCTGTCTGTCTGTCTGTCTGTCTGTCTGTCTGTCTGTCTCTCTCTCTTTGTGTCTCTCTGTCTGTCTGTCTCTCTCTCTCTCTCTCTCTCTCTCTCTCTCTCTCTCTCTCTCTCATTGTGGTTTTGAGACAGGGTTTGTGCATGTAGTCCTGGCTGACCTTTAACTCACTCCATGCACCAGGCTGTCCTTGGGAGCTTTAGGTAAAGGCATGTAACACCAATGCCTACTGCCGGATTTTTAGATATCTTATATATCTTAAAGGTTTGTGGTGGTTCATTGTAATACAGACTGCAGTTTGTTTATTGTAGATAGGGAGATTGGATTTTAAGTTATTTGTGGTATCCTTAGTTTAAAAGAGATTCTCTCGTCATTCCTTCCTTACTTCCGTCCTTACTTCCTTTCTTTTTTCATCCTTTATTAATTCCCTTCTTCACTCCTTTTTCTCTTTTTATTTCTTTATTTCTTTCATTACTGATTGTTGTTACAGCTTTTGAGACTATGGCTTATGTTGGCCTAAAACTCATGTCTATGTCTAAGCCTTCTGATAATAGATTATAATTATTATAGATTCTGATTATAGAATCATAGATATGGTCCAAAATGCCTCGTAAAATTTTCCTCTTTCAATCATTAATTGGCCTTGGTTTTAATAGTATTTGTTCATGTCTCCATGCTTTCATTTTTTAAAATTGATTTTTCTGGTTATCACTCCCACTTCTGTCTAATTTGTGATAGAAATTATTTATTACTTTCTCAATCCTCTTCAAAAGTTACAATCACATAGAGAGAGAAACCTAAAGCCTACCACATATGGGAGCAAGACAGGAGGAAGTAACATGATGTAAAGCAGGGCTTAGATGCAGACTCAGGATAAAAGAAGCAGAACAATAGAACAATGAGTGGGGGATGACTAGGTTAGTAACAGTGTCGTGCCAGACTGTACTTCTTAGTGTGTGGGGTCGTGGGTATGTGGGAAAAAGGAGAGTGGGAGAGAACTCTGTCCCGCCAGAGTTCTGGTGCTCTGGGCAGGTAGACATGGGAAGACAGCCTCACGCTTTCCACTCAGCCCCTGGTGGGTGTCTGGCTCTGTGAAGACACTGACCCCACTCAGGGGGTGGTGGACAAGGGACAGTCCTAGGCATCATGTTCCCAACCTCCGGCACCCCATGCTGGTTACTGCAGAAGAGCTGAGAACAGAATAAGGGCCCCTGGGTGGCATTGAGCCCTGGGGCTGAAGGGAGGAGAGGGCATGGTGAGAGGGGGTGCTGGATGATTCCCACGCAGGCAAGAGTCCTTGGTCAGGTCCGTGGCTGGAGAGCAGGAATGCTTTCTGGCAGGAGGTTAGACATGCTCATTAGGAGAAAGCCTATCCCATTGTCCATGTATGGCGGGCCTTGATGAGCAGAGACAGCCTATGGTTTTAGAGCTTTATTTATAGAAAGCCAGAGGGAAAGAGAAAAAGTAAAAAAGAGAGGGGGTCTGGCCATGGTCACATAGAGAGATGGGGGAAGGGAGAGAGAGTAGGAGGGCTAGATAATAAGAAAGGTGGGAGCTTAAAGAGAGTGAAGAGGGGCCAAGAAGCCCCTCTTATAGTGGGCTGAGCTATCTTGCTGTTGCCAGGTAACTGTGGGGAGGAGCATACCTGGCTATAGTCAGGTAACTGTGGGAGTGGAGTCTAGCCAGAATGCCAGAAGCTTGAGATATTGTCTGAGTGACTGATAGTCACAGAATTATGGAGTTGGGGGCTCTGTGCTTTCAGGCACCTGATTCTGGGAATGTGGCTCATTTTTCCATCCCTTGTAGAGTTCTCTAATGGGTTGCTGGAACAAGCACCATTCAACCAAAATAGGCTGCCTAACACAGTCCCACATGGGTGTTGATGACACTGTTATGATTTTAAGGGATTAACCTCTAGAGAAACTGAGTAAAGCATGTACAGGAATTTTTCTATTTTATATTTTTTTCCTGTTTTCTGTTACATCCACAGTAAATTTGAAAAACTGAAAAAAGGAAAATCTCACCTGGGTAAACACAAAGAAAAGGAATTAGTAAAGAAAGCATTCAAAGTCTTCAGTGAAAAAGAAAATGGAAATCAAAAGGACCCTGAGACACTACCTTATATTAACCAGAATGGCTAAGTTCAAACCCTCAGGTGACAGCACCTGTTGGCAAGGATGTGTAGAAAGAGGAATATTCCTCCATTTCTGTTGGGTTTGCAAACTGATAGAACCCCTCTAGAAATCATTCTGAACTTTCTTCAGAAAATTGAAAGTAGATCTACCTGAATATCCAGCTAAACCACTCCTGGGCATATACCAAAAAATACCCTACTGTGCCCCACGTGCAGATGCTCCACTATGTTCATAGCAGCCTTGTTTGTGATAGCCTGAAGCTGGAAACAATCAAGATGTCCCAAAATGGAAGAATGGATACAGAAAATGTAGTTCATTAACACAATAGAATACTACTCAGCTATTAAGAACAAAGACATCCTGAGGAAAATGGGTGGAACTAGAAAATATCATCCTGAGTTAGATCACTGAGACCCAAAAGAACATTCATGGTACATACTCATTAATAAGTGGATATTAGCCAAAAGAAAGTACAGAATACCCTGGACACAGTCCACAGAACTTAAAAAGAGCTCAGGAAGCTGGACTCCAGAAATTCAAATAACCCCATTAAAAAATGGAGTACAGAGCTAAACAAAGAATTCCCAACTGAGTAATACCAAATGGCTGAGAAACACCTGAAAAAGTGTTCAACATCCTTAGTCTTCAGGGAAATGCAAATCAAAACAACCCTGAGATTTCATCTCACTCCAGTCAGAATGGCTAAGATTGAAAATTGAGGTGACAGCAGATGCTGGCGAGGATGTGGAAAAAGAGGAATACTCCTCCATTGCTGGTGGAATTGCAAGCTTGTACAACCACTCTGGAAATAAGTCTGGCGGTTCCTCAGAAATTTGGACATAGTACTACTGGAGGACCCAGCAATACCTCTTCTGGGCATATACCCACAAGATCTTCCAACTGGTAATAAGNACACATGCTCCACTATGTTCATAGCAGCCTTATTTATAAAATAGCCAGAAGCTGGAAAGAACCCAGATGTCCCTCAATAGAGGAATGGATGCAGAAACTGTGGTATATTTACTCAATGGAGTACTACTCAGCTACTAACAACAATGAATTTATGAAATTCTTGGGCAAATGGATGTATCTGGGGGATATCATCCTTAGTGAGGTAACCCAATCACAAAAGAAGTCACTAGATATGCACTCACTGATAAGCGGATATCTGCTTGTGGACGTTGTACATCGTGGTGCGCACTAGGCTCCGCACCACGATGTACAACGTCCACAAGCAGGGATATTAGTCCAGAAACTTAGAATACCCAAGATACATTTTGCAAAACACAGGAAAATCAAGAAGGATGACCATCATGTGGATAGTTCATTCCTCCTTAGAATAAGGAACAAAATACCCATGAAAGGATATAGGTACAGAGACAAAATTTAGAGCTAAGATGAAAGGATGGCCTGGCAAACACAGAAGTGGATGCTCACAGTCAGCTACTGGATGGAACACAGGGCCCCCAAAGGAGGAGCTAGAGAAAGTACCCAAGGAGCTGAAGGGGCTCCAACCCTGTAGGTGGAACAACAATATAAACTAACCAGTGCCCCCTGAGCTCGTGTCTCTAGCTGCATATGTAGCCTGATACTTCCTAATTGGCCCTCATTGGGAAGAGAGGCCCCTTGGTCTTGCAAACTTCATATGACCCAGCAAAGGGGAATGCCAGGGCCAAGAAGTGGGAGTGGGTGGGTAGGGGAGCAGGGGCAGGGGGAGGGTATAGGGAACTTTCAGGATAGCATTTGAAATGTAAATAAAGAAAATATCTAATAAAAAAAAGTTTAACAAGTAGAAGGGCCCAATTGAAGATGCCTCAATCTCACTTGGCAAGGAGAAGAAAGTAATCACAGGAATGGGGGAATAAGAGACCTGGGTGGGAAAGGAGACAAAGAGTAAAAGAGGGGACCATGAACAGGTATTGGGTGGGATAAAATAACTTAAACCCTGTGAGCCAACAGAAAGAATAGAAACAGACAACCTTGGGAGGTAGGAATGGGGGGACCCTCCAGAATGTTCCAGAGACCTGGGAGGTGAGAGAATTTCAAGACTTACAGGGGTCAACCTTAGATGATATGCCCTACAGTGGAGAGGGGGAAATTGTAGAGCCCACCTCGAACAGAAATACAGGACATCAAGTGGAGGGTTGGGGTGGTAATCCCATAGCCAAAATCTCTGACTTATAATTTCTTCTGTCTAAAAGAACTGCAGGGACAAAAATGTAGAAGAGCCTGAGGAAAAAGAGGTCCAGTGACAGGCCCAAAGCTGGATCCAGATCAAGGGGAGGCTCCAAGGCCTGATACTATTACAGAGTCTGTAGAGTCCTCACTAACTGGGACCTATCAGGACTGCCATCTGAAAGATCCAACAAGCATCTGAAAGAGTCAGATGCAGATATTTACACCCAAACAATGGACGGAAGCTGCTGGCTCCTGTGGCTGACTTAGGGAAAAGCAAGAAGAAGCCAAGGGGAAGGCTACCCTGTAGGAGGACCAGCAGTCTCAACCTGGATCCTAGAGACCTCTCAGATCTTCGACCACCAACCAGGCAGTATATACCAGCTGATATGAGGCCCCCAACACATATACAGCAGAGGAATGCCGGTCTGGGTTCAGTCATACAAGATGCACATATCCCTCAAGAGACTGGATGCCCCAGGGTGTGGGGAGGTCGGGTGGGTTGGGTGGTTGGGGGTGGGGAGATTCTGTGGAGACAGGCAGGAGGAGGGTTATGGGATGTGGAACACAGAGGGGAAATCAGGTGAGGGTTTAAAATCTGGAGTGTAAAAAATAATTTTAATTTTTTTTTAAAAATGAAATCATTCTCTTTACTCTGCAGAGAACCAATTATTGGAGTGAAGACACACAGCAATGAAATGTCAAAAAGGTGTTTGAACAGAGTGGAAGCAGAAGACACAATGAAAAATACTAAGTTTACAAGGGATCACATCCATGCTTTAGTCAATTCTGCTCCATGACAATGTTGATTCTTTTAGGAGATGTGGAGGTTGTGCATAGAAGTTGAGGTCAGAGGTCACTACTGGGTGTCTGCCTCAAACCTACAGACATGGTAGTTTTCAAGAAGAGGTGTCTTATTACTAAGGGTCCTCTGCAATTGGCTAAACTACCCAGTGTACTAAGATTTATCCAGGTCCCCCTCCCACTGCTGGTATTACAGGTGCATGACTCCATGAGAAGCTTTAGGCATGGGAGATAGGACTCTGAACTGAGGCCTCAAAGTTTTGTATATTATATACTACCATTATTATTACATAGGCTGTAATAGTGTCTATTACAGATATATTGCAGCATTGTCACAAATGCACACAATGCATTTTATAGAATTCTTTCCCTTCATCATCTCCTGTCACACTCTTTCCTTTATAATGACCATTTCTCAGAATATTCCCACTAATCCTTTGATATCAACTTATTCTTTTTTCTATTTTTTACTGGATATTTTCCTTATTTACATTTCAAACGTTATCCCCTTTACAAGACTCCCCTTCAGAAATCCCCATCCCATCCCCCATACCCCTGCCTCTATGAGGGAACTCCCCCACCCACCCACCCACACACTCACATCTTCCTGCCCAGACATTCCCCTATACTGGGCATTGAAAACCCCTAGGCCCAAGTGTTGCTCCTCTCACTGATGTCCAACAAAGCAACCCTCTGCCACATATGTGGCTAGAGCCCTGGGTCCCTCTATGTGTACACTTTGGTTGGTGTTCCAACCTCTGGAAACTCTGGAGGGTCTGGCCTATTGACAATGTTGCTCCCTGCCTCCAATGGGGCTGCAAACCTTCTCAGTTCTTTCAGTCCATTCTCCAACTTCTCCATCAGGGACCCCTGGCTAAGTCCAATGATTGGGTGAGCATCCACTTCTGCATTTGTCAGGCCCTGGCAGAGTCTCTCAGGAGACAGCCATATCAGACTCCTGTCAGCAAGAACTTCCAGACATCCACAATAGCATCACAGTTTGGTGTCTATATTTAGAAGGGATCCCGAGGTGGGGCAGTCTCTGGATGGCCTTTCCCTCAGTCTCTGCTAAACCCTCTGTGTCCTTATTTACTCCTTGAATATTTTGTTCCCCCTTCTAAGAAGCACTGAAGCGTCCACACTTTGGTCTTCCTTCTTGGGCTTCATATGATCTGTGAATTGAATCTTGGGTATTCTGAACTTTTGGGGTAATATCCACTTATCAGTGAGTGCATACTGTGTGTGTTCTTTTCTGACTTAGTTAACTCACTCAGGATGATATTTTTAAGTTCCATCCATTTGCCTGTGAATTTTATGAAGTCATTCTTTTTAATAGTTAAGCAGAATTCCATTGTGTAAATGTACCACATTTTCTGTATCCATTTCTATGTTTAGGGACATCTGGGTACTTTACAACTTCTGGCTATTATAAATAAGGAAACTATGAGCATAACGGAGCATGTGTCCTTATTACCTGTTGGAGCATCTTCTAGATATATGCTCAGGAGTGGTATAACTATTTTTCTGAGTAACCACCAGACTGATTTTAGCACGGTTGTGCCAGTTTGCAATCCCACCAGCAATGGAGGAATGTTCCCCTTTCTCCACATCCTCACCAGTGTATGCTCTTACCTGAGTATTTAATGTTAACCAATCTGACTGGTTGAGGGGAAATCTCTTCTCTGAAAAAACCCTGATATAGCTGACTTGTGTGGAGCTATGCCAGTGCCTGGCAAATACAGAAGTGGATACTCACAGTCA
>NC_034597.1:6224450-6227469 GCF_900095145.1 Mus pahari | reverse complement strand
TGCTTCTTGTCCATTCGAGTTTCCTCAGTTGAGAATTCTCTGTTTAGATCTGTTCCCGATTTTTTAATAGGGTTATTTGGTTATCTGGAGTCTAACTTCTTGAGTTCTTTGTATATATTGGATATTAGCCCTCTATCAGATAGAGGAGTGGTAAAGATCTTTTCCCAATTTGTTGGTTGTCATTTTGTCCCATTGACACTGTCCTTTGCCTTACAAAAGGTTTGCAATTTTGTGAGGTCCCATTTGTCAATTCTTGATCTTAGAGCATGAGCTATTGGTGTTCAGTTCAAGAACTTTCCCCCTGTTCTCATGTGTTCAAGCTTCTTCCTCACTTTCTCCTCTGTAAGTTTCAATATATCTGGTTTTAAGTGGAGGTTCTTGATCCATGTGGACTTGAGCTTTATACAAGGAGATAAGAATGGGTTGATTTGTATTTTTCTACATGTTGATAAAAGTTGAACCAAGACCATTTGTTCAAAATGCTGCGTTTTTTCCACTGAATGGTTTTAGTTCCTTTGTCAAAGACATATGTCCATAGGAGTATGGATTCATTTCTGGGTCTTCTATTCTATTCCAATGATCTACCTGCCTGTCACTGTACTAATACATGAACTTTTTATCACGATTTCTCTGCAGTACAGACTGAGTTCAGGGATGGTGATTCCCTCAGAAGTTATTTTATTGTTGAGAATAGTTTTCACTTTCTTGGGATTGTTGATATTCAAAATGAATTTGAGAATTGCTCTTTCTAATTCTCTATGGAGAATTAAGTTGCAATCTTGATGGGGATTGCATTGAATCTGTAGATTGCTTTTAGCAAGATGGCCATTTTTACTATATGAATCCTGCCAATCCATGAGCATGTGAGATCTTTCCATCTTCTGATGTCTTCTTTGATATCTTTCTTCAGAGACTTGAAGGTCTTGTCATGTGGGCCCATGAAAGGCAGCCTGTTTTGGATGAGTGAGGCTTGCTCCAGATACCCAGTAGAAAACTCTACAAGGGACAGAACAGTGAGCTATGTTCCCAGAGACAGGTGCCTACCATCACAGAGCCCCCAACTCCATAATTCTGTGACTATCAGACATGCAGACAATGTCCCAAGCTCCTGGCATTCTGGCTAGACTCTACCCTCACAGTTACCTGACAATAGCCAAGTATGCTCCTACCCACAGTTACCTGGCAACAGCAAGTTAGCCCAGACCACTATCAAAGTAGCTGCTTGGCCCCTCCTTGCTCTCTTAAGCTGTCACCTTTCTTACTCTCATTTCTAACTCTCCTTCTCTCTCTCTCCCTTCCCTACTCTCTCTATGTGGCTATGGCTGACCCCTCTCTTTCTTTTACCTTCTCTCTTTCTCTCTGTCTTTCTACAATAAAGCTCTAAAACTATAGACTGTCTCTGCTCATCAAGACCCTCCATACTTGAATGATGGGATAGACTTTCCCCTAAAGAGCAGTGTCTAACCTCCAGCTGGAAGGCCTTTCTGTGCTCCAGCCATGGAATGGACCAAGGACTCTCATCAGTGTGGGAACCACACAGCACTCCAGCTCTCCTGGCTCTCTCCTCTCTTCGGCCCCAGGGTTGACAGAGGTGCCCTGGGGCCTCCACTTTTTCAACACTTCCCCAGTGTCCAGCACCATCTGGGACACCTGAGACTGAGAACCTGATACCTCTGGCCTCTGTGACCTCAAAATGACCCTGTTCCACCCCCCACCCCCCCAGGGCTGGGGTCCATGGATTCCTACTGTCAGACACCCACTGGGGCCACATGGAAATCCTGTGACAGTCCTCCCCTAGAGCACTAGAACTCTGCCAGGACTGGAGTTTTCTCCCACTCCCTTTATTTCCCCACACCTGCTACCCTATATTGTCATACAAATCTTTCACTTGATGGTTAGAGTCACACCAAGACATTTTTTATTGTTTGTGCCTACTGTGAAGGGTGTTGTTTCCCTAATTTCTTTCTCAGTCTGTTTATCATTTGTGTATTGGAAAACTACTACGTTGTTTGAATTAATTTTGTATCCAGCCACTTTGCTGAAGTTGTTTATCAACTGTAGAATTTCTCTTGTTGAATTTTGGGGGATCACTTATATATAATATCATATCATCTGCAAGTAGTGATATTTTGACTTCTTCCTTTCCAACTTGTATCCCTTTGACTTCCTTTTGTTTCCTAATTTCTCTAGCTAGAATTTCAAGTGCTATATTGAATAGATACAGAGAGAGGACACAGCACTGTCTTGTCGCTGATTTCAGTGGGATTGTTCCCAGTTTCTCTCCATTAATTTGATGTTGGCTACTGGTTTGCTGTATATTGATTATAATATGTTTAGGTATGGATCTTGAATTCTTGATCTTTCAAAATCTTTTAAAATGAAGGGATTTTGAAATTTATCAAATGGTTTTCCAGAATCTAATGAAATGATCATGTGGGTTTTTTTTTCCTTTGAGTTTGTTTATGTAGAAGGTTACATTATTTGATTTCCATATATTGAACCATCCCTGCATCCATGGGATGAAGCCTACTTGCTCATGATGGATGATAGTTTTGATGTGTTCTTGTATTTGTTTTGTGAGAATTTGATGAGTATTTTTGCATCAACATACATTAGAGAAATTGGTCTGAAGTTTTCGTTCTTTGTTCGGTCTTTGTGTGGTTTTGGTATCACAGTAATGGTGGATTCTTAGAATGAATTTTGTAGTGTTGCTTCTGTTTCTTTTTTTTCTTTTTTCATTATTATTATTTTCTTTATTTGCATTTCAAATGCTATCCCAAAATTTCCCTATACCTCCCCCCAACCCTGCTCCCCTACCCACCCACTCCCACTACTTGGCCCGGGCCTTCCCCTGTGCTGGGTCATATAAAGTTTACAAGAACAAGGGGCCTCTCTTCCCAATTATGGCTGATTAGGCCATCTTCTGCTACATATGCAGCTAGAGACTCAAGCTCAGGGGAACTGGTTAGTTCATATTGTTGTTCCACCTACAGGGTTACAGCCCCCTTCAGCTCCTTGA
>NC_034597.1:6215883-6223695 GCF_900095145.1 Mus pahari | reverse complement strand
TGAAGTTCTGATAGAATTCTGCACTAAACCCATCTGGTCCTCATTTTTTATTAGTTGGCAGACTTTTATTGACTGTTTCTATTTCTTTAATGTTTATGAGACTGTTTAGATGGTTTATCTGATACTAATTTAACTTTGGTATTTGGTAACTGTCTAGAAAATTGTCCATTTCTTCCAGGTGCTCCAGTTTTGTTGAATATAGGTTTTTGCAGTAGGATCTGATGACTTTTTGAATTTCATCTGAATTTGTTGTTATATCTTTCTTTTCATTTCTGTTTTTGTTCATTTGGATACTGTCTCTGTGTTCTCTGGCTAGTCTGCCTTTCTATCTATCTTGTTTATCAGGTTTATTTATCTTATTGATTTTCTCCAAGAACCAGATCCTATTTTTGTTGATTCTTTGTACAGTTCTATTTGTTTCCACTTGGTTTAATTTCATCCCTGAGTTTGATTATTTCCTGCTGTCTATTCCTCTTGGGTTATTTTCTCCTTTTTGTTCTAGAACTTTCTGGTGTACTGTTAAGCTGCTAGTGTATGCTCTCTCCAGTTTCTTTTGGAGGGACTCAGAGTTATTAGTTTTCCTCTTAGCACTGCTTTCATTGTTTTCCATAGTTTGGGTATCCTGTGCTGTCATTTTTGTTGAATTATAAAAAGTCTTTGATTTCTTTCTTTATTTCTCCCTTGACCAAGGTATCATTGAGTAGGGCATTGTTCGGCTTCTATGTTTATGTGGGCTTTCTGTTGTTTTTGAAGAACAGCCTTAGGGTGATCTGATTGGATGCATAGTGTTATTTCAATCTTCTAGTATCTGTTGAGCCCTGTTTTGTGACATATTATATGGTCAGTTTTATAGAAGGTACTGTGAGGTTCTAAGAAAGTATATACTTTTGTTTTAGGATGAAATGTTCTATAGATATTTGTTAAATCCATTTGGTCCATAACATCTGTTAGTTTCACTGTATCTCTGATTTATTTCTATTACCATGATCTGTCTATTGATAAAAATATGGTGTTAAAGTCTCCCACTATTATTGTCTTAGTGCATTGTGTACTTTCAGCTTTAGAAAATTTTCTTTTATTCATATGGGTACCTTTGTATTGGAGCATAGATGTTCAGAATTGAGAGTTCGTCTTGGTAGATTTTTCATTTGATGTATATGAAGTACACTTCCTTATCTTTTTTGATTACTTTGGTTGAAAATCAATTTTATTCGATATTAGAATGTTTACTCCAGCTTGTTTCTTGGGACCATTTGCTTGGAAAATTGTTTTTCAGACTTTTACTCTGAGGTAGTTTTCTATACGCCATTTTTTGATTGGGTTGTTTGATTTTTTTTTTTTTTTGGTGATTAGCTTCTTGAGTTCTTTATATATTTTTGATATTGTCTCTCTATCAGATGTGGGGTTAGGGAAGTTTTTTTTCCCAATCTATATTTTGCTGCTTTGTCTTATGGAATATATCCTTTGCCTTGCAGAAGATTTCCAGTTTCATGAGGTCCCATTTATCAATTCTTTATCTTAGAGTGTGAGCCATTGGAGTTCTGTTTAGGAAATTTTCCCATATGTAAATGAGTTCAAGGCTCTTTCTCACTTTCTCTTGTATTAAATTCAGTGTATCTGGTTTTATGTTGATGTCCTCGATCCACTTGGACTTGAACTATCTGAAAGGTGAGAAATATGGGTCTATTTTCATTTTTCCACATATAGACAGCCAGTTAGATCAGCACCATTTGTTGAAGATTTTTTTATTGTATAGTTTTGGCATCTTTTTCAAAGATTAAGTGTAGATATATTTGTGGTTTTATTTCTGGGTCTTCAATTCTATTCTATTGATCTACCTGCATGTCAGTGTAACAATACCATGCAGTTTTTATGACTATTGCTCTGCAATAAAACTTGAGGTCAGGGATGGTGATTCCTCTAGCCATTCTTTTATTGTTAAGAATTGTATTCCCTATTCTGAAATTTTTTGTCTTTTCAGGTGAATTTGAAAATTGCTCTTTCCATGTCTTTGATGAATTGTGTTTGAATTTTGGTGGGGACATTCAAATTTCTAATCGCTGGGTTAAAACTTTAACCAGTATTAGTATCTTGCAATAACCCTACTCTTTTTTTATCTTGAAGGAAACAAAACAAAAGACAAAAAAAAGAGCAAAAAAGTGGAGGCATTTTTTATGAACAGGCTCATTTATATTCTTGAGAACACCAGAAATAACTACAAAATCCCATTTATTTTATTTAAGGAAAGTAAGTATGGACACTAGGTCTTAAATGTTGTTTATCTGCCTAGTGAATCACATTTTAACAACAATGATGGGAGAAGGAAAGCTATAATAATAAGTTAAGTAAAACTTAGAGGAAATTTACCTGCTTTCCTTTAAACCCTAATGAACAGAATATATACGTTTAATATCAAGTCACTTCAAGCAAAGTCTAAGGACAAGCAAGGAGTAGAGCCATGACTAAACCTTCATTGATGCAGCTCAAACCTACATACATAGGGAATTTAAAGCTATTTTATGAATTAATGCACATCAATTGTCTCAGTAAAAATCTTTTAATCTGTACATCAGAAATTCTACTATATATTTTCTTTTTATATTTTATTTTTTTTATATGTTATATAGACTTCAGGCCAGAGATTTGGGCATTTTTCAGCTCTCTCCTGTGCTGGCCATGAGTGGAGGACCAGAACTAGCCCAAATCCTCACAGCACACACACCAGTTAGAGATTGACCCCCAGATATTCAGGCACACCCAACTTCACAAATGAGACCTTAACCTCTGCTCTGAGACCACACATATTAGGGAAGCAGATTCCCCTCCTAGACTGAGATCTGGACACCTTCTGACTCCTACCAGTGCCTGTCAGGTGCAGAAACCTGATCCTACACAGAACACACACCTGTGGCAGCCCCAACCCCGAGCTTGACTCCCCAGGATAACAGGATCACAGGTAGGACAGGATCTAGACATAAACAGGGAGTCTAAATAACACCAAAGATAACCAGATGGCGAGAGGCAAGCATAAGAACATAAACAACAGAAAACAATTTGACTTGGCAACATCGGAACCCAGTTCTCCCACCACAGCAAGTCCTGGATACCCAACAACACCCTTAAAACAAGATTCATACTAAACTTTCATTTCATGAAGATAATAGAGGACTTTAAAAGAACATAAATTACTTCCTTAAAGAAATGCTGAAGAACACAAGTAAAAAAGTAGAAACCCGCCTTTAATCCCAGCACTTGGGAGGCAGAGGCAGGCAGATTTCTGAGTTCGAGGCCAGCCTGGTCTACAGAGTTAGTTCCAGGACAACCAGGACTATACAGAGAAACCCTGTCTTGAAAAATCGAAAAAAGAAAAAAGAAAAAGAAAAAAAAAGGAGAAACCCTTAAAAAGAGAACACATAAATCCCTTAAAGAAATACAGGAGAATGCAACCAGGAGAAGGAATTGAACAAAAACCATTGAGGATCTAAATATGGAAGTAGAATAATTAAAGAAAACTGAAAGAGAGACAGCCCTGGAGATGGAAAACCTAGAAAAGAGACTAGGAGTCACAGAAGTAAGCATCACCAACAGAATACAAGAGATAGAGGAGAGAATCTCAGTGGCAGAAGACACAATACCCGACATAGACACCACAGTCAAAGAAAACACCAAAAGCAAAAAGCTCCTATCTCAAAACATTCAAGAAAACCAGGAAACAATGAAAAGACCTAACCTGAGAATAATCGGTATAGAAGAGGGTGAATATACCCAACTCAAAGAGCCAGCAAACATCTCCAAAAAATTATGGAAGAAAACTCTACTAAACTAAAGGAAGAAATGCCCATAAACATACAGGAAGCTTACAGAACACCAAACAAATGGGACCAGAAAAGAAATTCCTCTCATCATATAATAACTAAAACACCAAATGCACAGTATAAAGAAAGACTATTGAAAGCAGTAAGGAAAAATGGTCAAGTAACATGTAAAGGCAAAGCTATGAAAATTATACCAGACTTCTCACCAGAGACTATTAAGGCCAGAAAAGCCTGATTAGATGTCATAAAGACCCTAAGAGATCAAAAATGCCAGCCTAGGCTACTATACCCAGGAAAATTCTCAATTACCATAGATGGAGAAAACAGTTTTCTAAGACAAATCCAAATTTAAACTATATCTTTCTACTAATCCTGCCATACAAAAAATAATAGAAGGAAAACCCAACTGCATGATATTTTCCTACAGATTAGGAAAACATATTTATTACCCCTACATCTGATACAAGGCTAATATCCAAAATATACAAAGAACTCCAGAAGGCAGACTCCAGTGAACCAAATAACCCTATTAAGAATTTGCTACAGAGCTAAATAGCGAACTCTCAAACAAGGAATTTCGAAAGGCTGAGAAACACTTAAAGAAATGCTCATCAGAGAAATGCAAACTAAAACATCCCAGAGGTTCCACTTCATACCAGTCAGAATAGCTAAGATCAAAACCACAGGTGACAATGGATGCTGTTGAGGATGTAGAGAAAGAGGAACACTCCTCCCTTGTTGGTGGGACTGCAAGCTGGTACAACTACTCTGGAAATCAGTCTGGCAGTTCCTCAAAAAAATCAGACATAGTATTACCTGAGGACGAGCTATATCACTCCTTGACGTATACCCAAAAGATGCTCTAACATGTAAGAAGGACACATGCTCCACTATGTTCATAGCAACTTTATTTATAATAGCAAGAAGCTGGAAAGAACCCAGATGTCCCTCAAGAGAAGAGTGGATATAGAAAATGTGGTTGCTCTATTCTTTCTCTGTGTTTCTCTGTCTCTACTACCCTCTCAACTCCCCTCCCCAAGCCCTGAATAAACTCTATTCTATACTATTATTAAAAAAAAAAGAAAGAACGAAAATGTGGTGCATATACACAATGGAGTAATATGCAGCAATTAAAAACTTTATGAAATTTGCAGGCAAATGCATGGGACTAGAAAATATCATGCTGAGTGTGATTACTCAAACACAAAAAAACACACATATTAACTAATAAGTGGATACTATCCCAAAAGCTCACAGTGCATATGATAAAACCAACAGACCTCATGGAGCATAGAAGGAAGGAAGATCAGGGGATGGAAGCTTTAGTCCTGCATTGAGGGTGGAATACGATGATTGTGGGAGATGGAAGGAAAGGGGAACAAGGGATGGAGAAAGGAGGAGGAAGAAATAAGGGTGGCAGTATCAGAATCAGAATATGAGAGAGGTATAAAGGATCAGTAAATCGAATAAAAATATCTAGCAAGGGGGATGAGGAATTATGGGTTGCCACTGGAAGGTCACAGACACAAGAGAAACATGAGGCTTCCAGGACCAAATGGGATTGACTTTAGCAATAATGCAGAGAAGGGGAAGATAGAACCTGTGGAGACCACCTCCAGTAGATAGGTAAGACCCCTGGGTGAGAAATGGAGTCACCCACACATCTCAATTTTTTTTTATCCCAGAAATGTTCCTGTCCAAAGCAATAACAGGGACAAAAATTGGAAAAGAGACTGAAAGAAGGTTTAACTAGGGAATGGCCCCACCTGGAGATCCATCATGTCTGCAGACACCAAACCCAACACTGTTGCTGTGGACAAGAGGTGCTTGTGGAGAGGAACCAAATGTGTCAGTTCCTGGGGAAGTCCAGCCAGCAACTGACCAATGCAGAGGCAGGTGCTTGGAGCCAACCATCAGGCGGAACTCAGGGAACCTGGTGGGGGAACTGGCAGAAGGACTGTGGAGCAGAGGGGGATTACAACCTCATTGGAAGAACAACATAGGGTAGCCTGACCACCGAGTTTTCACAGAGACTAGACCACCAACCAAGGAATGTACCTAAAGGATCTTTTGGTCTAGATACATATGTAGCAGAGGAGGCCTTGCTAGATAGCAATGGGAGGGGAGGCTCTTGATCCCAGGGAGGTTTGATAACCCAGAGTGGGGGATGCTTGAGCAGTGGGGTGTGTGAGTATGGGTGGGTAGGGGAGCAGCACTCTCATACAGGCAAAAGGGAGGGGGAGAAGAGATGTGAGATGGGGTGGCAGAGTTGTAACCAGGATGTGGGTAATCATGGGATAAGGGGGTTGGTGGAGGGTATAATCAGGAAGTAGGATATTGTTTGAGATATAAACAAATGTAAAGATCAATAAACATTTAAAATATAGACGTCAAATAATTTTTAGTTTTAAAAGGTTAATTTTGAAATCACTCTTTTCAGAACAGCATTTGAAGTATATATATAAACAAACTGGGTACCAATGGCATATTGACATTCTGTAATACAGTGCCTTTCTGCAACAGAAAATGGTAAAATAAACTATATGTCAGTATTTTCTAAAAGTTGTTAGTGGCTAATTCCTCCATGAATATAGTGATTCTCATGACACAATTCCAAAGAGCCTAAAATTCCACTGTTTTTCTTTTTTTCTTTTTCTTTTCTTTTTTTCTTTTTCTTTTCTTTTCTTCTTTTTGTTTCTTTTTTCTCTATTTATTTTTTCTTCCTTTTTTTATCTTGCTCCATTGCTTTATCCACATCTTGATTCCAGACATCCTTCCACTCCCAGTCCCACACTAATAACCACCAGCCCCCCATTTCTCCCTTCCCTTCTCCTCAGAAAAGGGGAAGGCACCATGGGTTCCTACCAGTCATAGCACATCAAGTTACATCAGAAATAATCTGTTCCCACTGAGGCCAGACACAGCAGCCCAGCTAAGGGAAAGTGATCAACAGTCAGGGAACACAGTCAGAGAAAATGATCAACAGTCAGGGAACACAGTCAGAGACCATCTCTGCTTTAATTGCTAGGGCACCCACTTGAAGACTAAGCTGTTCAACTACTACAAATAAGTAAGGCGCCCAAGCCCAGCTCAAGCATGCTCTTTGGTTGGTAGTTCAGCCTCTATGAGCACCATGTTAGTTGATTCTATGGGTTTTCTTCTGGTGTCATTGACCCCTCCAGCTCCCTCAGTTCTTTCCACTCCCTCTTAGAGAAGACTCCTTGAACTCTGCCTTATGTTTTACTGCATCTATTTTCTTCAGCTGCTGTATGAAGCCTCTCAGAGGATAATAATGCTAGGTTCCTGTCTGTATGTATAGCAAAGTATCATGAATAGTGTCAAAGGTTGGCTCTTTTCCATGGAATGGGTCTTAAGAAGGGCCAGTCATTGGATGGCCATTTCTTCAAACTCTTCTCCATCTTTATTCCAACACATTTTGTAAGCAGGACAAATTTGTGGTCAAAGTTTTTGTGGGTGATTTGGTGTCCCCCTCTTCAACTGGGACTCTGACCTGGCTAGAGGAGTTGACCACTTCAGTCTCTAATTTTCTCAGAGTCTTTGCTATTATCATCACCATGCATGGAGCCTCCCCCATTGCAGGTCCCAAGCTAGCCCCTGAGATTCCCCAAAATTAAGTTCATAATAGCTTATCTAAACATATAAAGCTTCTTTAAATAAACTATGCGTGGAGAAACAGATGACAAAAATAGAAATGACACTTTATAACCTGCTGTATATGAGAAGGTAACTTCAGGAAAATATTTCCTCAAATACATGAGGTTTTATAAATTATATTACAGTTTACTCAGTTTATTGATTACACTCTAATTAAGAAATAGTGGTTTTGCTCCCAGAAATGTTACAGTGTGTTTAGGAAATTCTGTGTGTGTGTGTGTGTGTGTGTGTGTGTGTGTGTTTGTGTGAGAGAGAGAGAGAGAGAGACAGAGACAGAGACAGAGACAGAGACAGAGACAGAGACAGAGAGACAGAGACAGAG
>NC_034597.1:6180058-6195016 GCF_900095145.1 Mus pahari | reverse complement strand
AAAATGAACACACTAGTCTCAAAAGATGAGGCACATATGTCCAATAAACACATGAACACCATGTTCAATTGTACTGGTTACCAGAGAAATTCAAGGACTACACTGAGATTCTGTCTCATCTCAGTCAGAATATACTTCATTACTAAAACAAAGCAGAATGACAAACCCTGATTAGGCTATGGATAAAAGGATCTTACACTCTACTGAATAGTGTCAACTAGTCCTGCCACTATGATTCAGCATAGATGTTCTTTAAAATGTTAAAAATTGCCCTACCATATGTTCCAGTCTCCTCTCATGGATGCTTATCTGAAACACTAACTTGTATGTCAGTGCTTACTATAGCACTATGTACAAGAACCAACCTTGGTGTCCAATAAAAGAGTCACAGGTAATGAAAATGTGACATGTATATAAGACAGATTTTTCTCACTCATAAATAAGAATGAAGTTATGCAGTTTGCATGAAAATGGACACAACTGGGAACAACCATATTAAGTGAATTCAGTCTCAAAAGACAAATACCACATTTTCTCTCATTTTGAGATCCTAGGATTTATAAATATATAAATCTTATCATCATCAATGACATTAATTGAATTGAAACTGTCTAGAGTAGTAGAGGACACTAGTGTGAGTGGAACAGAAGTGTTGAAGCTAGTGTAGGATGAGAGGTAGGTGGGAGGAATGGGCTTGAGGTATGGGCATGAGGGGTAGGCATGAGAGGTGGGTTTGAGGGGTGGGCATGAGGGGTAGGCATGAGGGGTGGGCTTGAGGGGTGAGCATGAGAAGTGGGTATGAATTACATAATACACTTGTTTGAAAAGAGCCCCATGCTACCCATTTAAAGTGTATAAAAAAACCTGACTTATTTGTATTTAGCTAATGAGTGATGTGATTGGGAAACTACTTCGTATAAGAAAAAAGGGGGAGCACTAGAGTCCTTACTCAAAATGACTGATCGTGTACATGAACTGTTTTCTTCCCTTGGCAACATTCCAAATATGGCCAACTTAAACTCTAGAGAGATGAGAGACATAAGGAGTCTTGTGATGAAACATCTCGTAAGCAGTTACCCTCAAGCTGTTAATTAAAGGTGAAGCAGCTGAAGAGAAGATGGCCCAGCCACCTGCTTCAGAATCCATTCTAAGCTTGCTATCTGACCTTGTGAGTGAAGGATCTGCTTCCAGGCTGGGCCAGTTTAATTGATACCCACTGGATTCTCAGACTTTTCTCCTGGGAGACATCTCAGGCTTATTAGGATGACATTTTCTAAGCTATTTAAACTTTCCTCCCCTTAGTTGCCTAATACTCTGTGTCCCAGCTTTGTATGGTGATCAAGTGAAGATTGATGGCTCAAGTAAGTGGCCATCTTCACAGATCCTAAATAAGTCTCTTCTTCCTTAATGCTTATTTCAGCCCTGATCTCCATTATCTTGTGTGTGTGTGTGTGTGAGAGAGAGAGAGAGAGAGAGAGAGAGAGAGAGAGAGAGAGAGAAAGAGAGAGAGAAATTCTTTTATCACTTCAATTTCTAACATCATATGTCTTCTAAAGTTTATCATAACTGCTTTTAGATTGGATAAATATTCCTCTTTCAAGCTATCTTACACATATATCTTATATGTGATTCGTTGTCATCATCTTCCACCTCCATTTTGAATGTGAGGTCACACCTGCCTAGGATCATGTCTAGGCAGAACTATGTGTAAAATAGATTGCCAATTTTGGATTATTCAAATAATTTGTATTCTTTGAAGTCACACAAATGTTATCTAAGTATGATACACAGAGACACTGGTGAATTGAGCATATAATTTCAAGCCAGGCATGGTGGCGCGTGCCTTTAATCCCAGGACTTGGGAGGCAGAGGCAGGCAGATTTCTGAGTTCGAGGCCAGCCTGGTCTACAAAGTGAGTTCCAGGACTGCCAGGGCTATACAGAGAAACTCTGTCTCGAAAAACCAAAAAAAAAAAAAAAAGAGTAATTTAAAAAAAAAAGAATATGATTTCAGTGGCTAGAGCTGTGAAGTGTGAAGTAACATTTTTTGTTTGTTTGTTTGTTTGTTTTGTTTTGTTTTTTGGTGCTGTAGTAACAATGTTCACCTTGCAGAGGCTGGGTCAGAAACAGACTAAGCACATCCAGGAGTGCAGAGAAAAATTGTCTTTCTGGATTCAATTCAGTCAAATCTTTAGTTCACAGCCTAGTTTTCAAACACAGAAATGATTTTTTTTTTAAGCTCACTCAGATATACTTCAAATAAGAATGAAATATTTACAGTTGGCAGTAGAACATAACAGTAGAAAGATAGGAAATTTCTCAAATACTCTGGCACTTTATGTATCAAATGAAGCATCCACCTATCTGTGAGGCAAACCTGAATTCACTACACAGTGGCTGGACTGTGTAGGATGGATCACTCTGCAGGCTTTGCAATACTGACAGTTGCTATAATGGGGACAGATTTTACTTATTGCTTTTGATTCATTCAGGATACACCAACCAATAAGTGGATCTGGAGAATAGGAGCTCTCCCACTGTGATGTGGTATTGGCTGGTCAGATGACATCGATTATACTGCACTGAAACCACAGGCTTGACTTACTCCATGGAGTTAGAAGAGAGCAAATGAGATGCACATTTTTACTGCCTCCGATTACTGTTGTCAGCTTCCTTGCTGAACTCAAGGTCTCCTTCTTTCAGAATCAGTTTAGTCCTTTCTGTGAAGTGAGGTTATATTGAAGAACAAGGTAAATACTCACATCATTAGGTCCCTGTTCTCTCACTTAAGAGTACCAAGTCTGTGGTGGAAAATGATTGCTTATAGAGTCATTAAATTCTAGAAGTGATCATTGTTTTGATTTGCTAAAGACTGTGGATGCAAAGACCATTTAAAGAGGACTGCATCTACAAACACAATGCACTTAAGGATGTATAAACATAGAATAAGTAACCCAGGATATCAGTATGACTTGTAGATGAAATATAAAGATATATCATGGGGACAGGGGCAATAAGGATTTCTCTTGGACCAGTCAGAGCACTATAAAGAAGTGGAATACGTCCTTATGACCACTGTAAAGCAGTGACATCCAGTTTCCTTCAGATTCAATGCATAAAGTATAGTAAGTAGAACCTGGGATGTTTTGGGAGAGCAGATTCCTAGAAATGTCATCTCTAATTCATTTCAGTGGAGTTCCTGAGCCTCATTTCTGACATATGGCTCTTTTTTTTCCTATTTCAGTTTAAAATTTGTTAGGGCAAATGCAGATAATTGTCATTTTCTATTCAGTTACAGATCTGTTTCTTTCTGAGATATATTATGGGCATGTCTACAAAACAACAAGCCATCATTATTATCGATAAGTTCAGGGAGATTGAACAATGCTTAGTTTAGTCAACATGAAATACTATTAAAACTATTTTGAATTTATTTTCAGTATTAATTTCAATAGTTTGTTGAATATTTTCACATATACCTATACTATGGCTTTGTCCTATGCAGTTTATGCTTTAGATTAAATTCCTAAAAGTGGCTAATACATATATGATCTTCAAATGGCTTCAACACATTTTGCCAAATAGTCTCACAAAATTGTTTAAACTCACAGTAGCAATGTATGATATAGCCTACTTCCTCAACATGAAACTCATAAATGATGCTATAATTCACACACAAACATACAGAAACACACCCATATGCATAAATTCAAATGTGTGTATGTTCTTTCATCATTTTGCTATTATTGCATATTCTGTTGATAACTTGGCAACATGAAACTTGCTGACTTATACACACACACACAAACACATACATACTCACAAACAAACATATACACAAACACAGAGACACTTGCATTAAAATAGTATATTTTGATAAAGAGATTTAAACAGTATACAAAAATTGTTTTTAAATATGTAATTTTATTTTTACATTTTGAAACACTTTGTGTAACAATTTTAATCTTTAAACATCCTATTCTCCATCATGAATTTTTGTTTCCATCTACATATTGTATAATCCATCATATGATTTTTAAGTTACACATGTAAAGAAACATAAATATATCAAATATGAGGGCTTTGTATGGTTTCTTTGGCAGGTTTGATAATTATCTGTAGACTTTCTTTTTTGTCCAGTTTTTCAATTTCTGACATTTTTCTGCATTCTGTGAGTTGTAGTTATGTTTTTAGATCCTCCCTGAGGGGGAAGAACAATTATTTTTCTTCAGACTGCATTTTAGAATCATTTTATAATTTCCTAGAAGAATTTCTGATCGAGTTTGACTTCAATTCTATTAGCTTTTAGCTTTATATTTTTCTCCAAGGACTTGCTGGCATATGATGAAGCATTTGGACCAGTTATGTACCCCAGAATGGTTTCCTGAAATACATATAGAGAAGTCAAGATCTGGAACTGCTCAAACAGATGAGGAGAGGATGAGACTTGTGAGCAGAGATCTCTTCAGTCAAGTTGTTTCCCAAAAGCCAAATGTCAGTGACTGAAATCACTGGAGAACCCAAAGCCCTGTGACTAGGTCTCCTACTAACCTATAAACTGCACTCATGGCTTAATCTTTAGCTAACAATTAATACAGAATGTTGTAAGGAAAATAAAAGACCAGGGGGTATATACAGACAGGTTTGTATATGTGAGGTTATTGGTGAACATCGGAGGCTAGACAATATTCATATGTGAGATAGGCTTATAGTAATGGATGGTTATAAATAGCAGGAGATCTCTCCAATTTCTTTATGAAGTAACTGAATGCTATAAACTCTCCTTTTAACACTGCTTCCATTGTACCCCATGAATTTGGGTATGTTGTGCCTTTATTTTCATTGAATTCTAGAAAGTTGTTAATTTCTTTATTTCTTCCCAGACCCAGTGGTCATTTGGAAAAGTTGCTCAGTTTCCATGAGTTTGTAGGCTTTCTGGTGTTTCTTGTTGTTGAAGTCCAGCTTTAATCCATGGTGGTCTGATAAGATGCAAGGAATTGTTTCAATTTTGTTGTATCTGTTGAAGCTTGCTTTGTGACCAACTAGATGATCAACTTTAGAGAAGATTCTATGAGGTACTGAGAAGAAAGTATATTCTTTTGTAATGGGCGAAATGTTCTGTAGATATCTGCTAGGTCCATTTGTTTCCTAACCTTTGTTTGTTTCATTATTTTCCTGTTTAGTTTCCTATCCACCGCCATTAGAATGCTCTCCTCCTTTCCCCTCCTTTTCACCATTTGGTTCTCTCCCTCTGCTTGCATATTCCACCCTCATTTTCTGTTTCTTCACCCCACTGTATTTGACATATGAAAAGGGAAGCATTTGCTGCTTGCCTTCCTGAATCTGAACTGTTTCATTTAACATGCTCTGCATTTCCATCCTTGTTTCCTGATAATTGTGTGATTTTATTCTTTGCTGTGGCTGATAAAAACTCCACTGTGGAAGCTAGGAATTTCCTCTCTGTGATAGACCACTTTCTTGGGTCTTGGGCAGCTGGATCACCAGAACTGATAAAAATGGAGATTTCTTCCTGTGTACTACATTTTTCTACCCATACAACCACTGATTGGCTCCAAGGTTGATTCTGTGGCTTTTCTCCTATAACTGGTAGGGTTAAAACACAGGTAGACATATCTTTGCTGTGCACTGGCTTTGATATGTGTATGTACAGAGTAGTGATATAGCTAACTCACTCTACAGTTCAACTCACAGTTTTATGAGAAACTCCCAGAATGATTTCTAAAATGGCTATACTAACTTTTTTTTCAATTTAAACTGGATTTTATATAAACAAAAATTGTATATATACATATATATTAGTATAAACATCCTGCTCTTTCTTTTGGCATATTCTCATCTATACTAACTTTTAACAAGGGTATTTTTCTTCTGTGGCTTACCATCTGCTAAATTTTTAATTCTCTTTACAATAGTCATTTTGAATAGGGTAAGATGGAGCTCAGTGTAATATCGTTATGTTTCGCTGATGGCTAAATTGTTAAACATTTTAAAAATATATCAGTTGATCATTTTTACTTCCTTTGGGAAGTATTGGTTCATTGGATCATGGATCGGCTGGATGATTTGGGGTATTGGTATTGGCTTTTCTGAGTTCTGTGTTTGTTCTGTGTATAGCTACTCAGTGAGGGGAGAGCTGGCAAAGTCTTCTGTTCCAGAGCTATCTCACTTGTTTCTTCTGCTGTGCAGTGTTTTAAATTTGACGTGGCATGTTGTTTTAACTTGTGATTTTCTGGGCTACTAGACAACTGGAGAGCCCAAGTGTGTAACTACATAGTAAGTCTCCTCCAGGTAGCTCCAAAGCTTCAGGTTTTTACATCCAAGCCTTTAATCCATTTTAGTTGATTTCTTTGTTTTCCACAAGTTGAGAGACAAAAGCTATAATTTCATTTTTAGGGATACTTTTAATTGTTTTCTCAAGTAGAAAATTTGGAGGATCATAGTTTCCTTATTTAAAAAAATCCTGTGCCTTCCAAATTTGTAGATATTGGACAGCATTTTTAGACTTTATTTATATATACATGTGTGTATATTGTACCTGTTTTTAACATGCATGCCATATATACACATGTTCATAAAACCATAAATTAACTTCATTGAAATTTCTATCTGTATTTATATAAGCCTAACATATTTTCATATATGTGTGTGTGTGTGTGTGTGTTTGTGTGTGTCTGTGTGTGTGTGTGTGTCTGTGTGTGTATTAACATGGAGAAATTTGGGTAAATTTAATCCTCACTTCAAAGAAACATTTTTATTTCACTTATTTATCTATTTATTTCATTCATTTTGAGTGAGGAGGTTCCTTTTACTGGAATGGATAGTGTATATGTGAACATGACAAGTGACTGGTTTAAGAAAAAGATTGCAGAGGGCAGAGCCAACTCCATACACTGTGAACATCAGGTAGGTCTGGATGAAGTCCTTCGAGACTTAGACAAGGCCCTTGGTCCTATGAATGTTCGAGGCCCCAGTGTAGGGGAATGCCAGGAGAGAGAACCAGGAATGGGTGGGTTGGTGAGCAGGTGGAGGGGACATGGGATAGGTGGTTTTCTGAGGGGAAAAGAGGAAAGGAGAGAACATTTGAAAAGTAAATAAAGAAAAATCTAATAAAAAATTGTCAGAGGCAGGTGATGCCCACCAACCCTAGTCCTCTACCTCAAGACCCACCTCACCCCATCTAAAACCACTACAGGGAGGCCACAGTAGAACGTAGGATGGTCCTTTATCCAGTGCACTTTGCATGGCCGTGTAAGTGAGTGCCATGATAAGGTTAGGCCCATAGAAGCTGGTGTGGAAGATGTACACAAGTTAGCCTGCCTGAAAGCCTGAGTGTCCAAGCACCCCTGTACCCATAAATCTGCTCCTACCCTCCATCTCTTTCTAGTCCTGCCATAGTGGTGGCATTCCATCCCTTGGCTGGTGATGTAGGTTTTACATCTTCTCTCTCCCACAGGTCTGGTCCCATGGCAGACTATAGTGAGTAGCAGGCAAGGATGCAACTCCAAACTCTCTTCAGTGACTTGAGATGAGGTCTGCACTGGTGAACAGGTTCCCTTTAAATGGCCTGCACAGCCCAGCATCAGCTTCATAATACATCTGCATTTACCTTAGAGTTCACAAATGTCTTTTGCATAGTTTTGATTTAAGGCTATTTGTAGAATATCCTATATGAGTACTGTATGTATATCATTTCTACCCTTTACTTCTTTACCCTCAACTCCT
This sequence comes from Mus pahari, assembly GCF_900095145.1. Classification (NCBI taxonomy): domain Eukaryota; kingdom Metazoa; phylum Chordata; class Mammalia; order Rodentia; family Muridae; genus Mus; species Mus pahari. The sequence continues at coordinate 6,187,274 of NC_034597.1, read as the reverse complement.
ACTATACCTCCCAGCTCCTCTCAAACTCATTAGGACACATTCAGCATTTGTTATTTGCATTTCAGTGCAGAGCAATAGGTTGATGTGAATATGTGCAGTATAGTGACAAAATTTTTAAAATTCCAATTGTCATTTCTCCAAAATGGCCCCCATCTCTCTCTCTCTCTCTCTCTCTCTCTCTCTCTCTCTCTCTCTCTCTCTCTCTCTCTCTCTCTCTCTCTGTGTGTGTGTGTGTGTGTGTGTGTGATGAGAACATCAAATTCCTCTTTTCCATGTACTTTGAAATACACAATAAACTATCATTCACCTTGGTTGTCCTGACATATACTTTGAATCACAAAACGTGTTCTTCATAAACAACAGTACTTGTACAAAGGCAACCAATCTCCACCAACTTGGGCTTTCCTTGCCCTTGCTGTCTACTAGATCTGTCTATTCCAAACTCCTAGGGTGTCAATAATTTTAGGTTCTGCATCTGAGAAAAAGTACATGTAAGTTGCTTAATGTCGTTTTATCACAGTTATGTCTTAGCTGTATTCCGGTGTGTGTGTGTGTGTGTGTGTGTGTGTGTGTGTGTGTGTGTGTGTGTATGCATGCATGTGTCCTCACTCACTCAATACTATTTAGACAGTTAGGTGGATTTCATACAGTGACTGCAAGACTGTGCTGCAGTGAATATAGGAAGATAGCCATCAGCACTTACCTTGTCTTTATGACATTAGCCATTATAACTGACAGTGATACTGCAGCATGGCTTTGATTTAAATTTTCCTGACAGTTAATGATACTGTGAATTTAGTGAATGTTTTTTTGTGGTACTGTGGATAAAATGCACAGCCATGTGCATGTGAGCTGCTTAGATGTAAAATATTCCCCCGAACTTGTGTTTAAATACTTAGTCTCCAGCTGTTTGTAGGGGTAGGATTTGTAGAATTTTTGCAAGATGGGCACATCTGGGAGTCAGGCCATGAGACATATAGTCCAGCTCTCTTTTCTGAACCATCTGTGTTTCCTGATCTGCCCAGATGTGAGCAAGCACTTTCCAGTGTAGCTGCAATCTATCACCTACAGCTATGCCTTCGCTGACATAATGAGATGCACTAAAATTAGCCATTCCTTTAGGTCTGTTATTTACTCACAGCAATGAGAGAAGTATTTGATACACTAGACACATGCTCTGCAACCAAGGTTATATCCCAGGCCTTTGGAAGTCATGTGTGATTTGTGTTTAGAAATATATTTGGCCTCAACTCTACACAAAGAACTACATATGGACAGGATATGGTAGTGCACACCTTTAATTGGAGCACTCAGGAGGCAGAGACAGGTAGATCTCTGTCAGTTTGAGGTCAGCCTTATCTACACAACGTGTTCCAGGAGAACTAGGGGTACATAGTGAGACACTGAGTTGAAACAAAGAAAAAAAGACAAGAAACAAATAAACAGAAAAATAACCTATAGGTAACCGAGAAAAGCTTGGATTTGGGGATGTGGTCTTCTTCAGGGAAGTGCACATCAATTGGTATCTAGGGGCAAAGGTCATCCCCAAAAACATATATACACGTAACTTTATATGGACCGAGCACATTATATTTAGAAATAAATGTCTAAAATATATAAATACATATACTTATATGTATAAACAAATAAATAGACAGACAGACAGAAGGGTATATGAGATATTGTGGAGGGAGGAAAGGGAATAGAAAAATGTTATCATTATATTATAATTTCAAAACTTTCAAAGAAATAGTTTAATCAATTTTGATTAGTTTATTGGTGTTTTAAAAAATATTTTGGGGTTGCTGAGATGGCTCAGTGTAAAAGCACTAGCTGTTGTCCCAGAGGTTCTAAATTCAATTCCCAACAACCACATGGTGGCTCACAACCATCTGTAATGTGATCTGATGCCCACTTCTGGCATGCAGGTGTACATACAGATAGAGCACTCATACATTTAAATAAATAAATAATAGAATTTTTAAAAAATTAAAATTTATCTTCACTTTTAGTACAAAAAGTTAAGTTTTATTGGCACATTTTTCAAAATTTTTCCTGACTTATAGATGGTTTCTTCACTGTTGATTGCATCCTTTGACCTTCAGATGATTGGTTTTTTTGTTTTATTAATAATTATAAATAATAAGTAATAATAATAATAACAAATTACTGGGAATAGAGTAGAGCTAAACATTTTATACATATCAGACAAAATGTATCATTAAAGAACAACCCTATAATGGAGGTTTTTAATTTGACATATTCCAATATATTTTCATTCTTATTGTCTGTTAGTATACATGAGGCCCTAAGTCCAACTTTAGCATCATATTAAACAAATTTTAAAAACATGAAATAGATGGAGAGGGATAGGCAGTCAGTTTTTCAAAATAAGTAAGCCAGAGTAATGAGCTCAATTTAATTTTTTTAAGTATCACCAATGGAATGAACTACAGTTCAATGATTATGTTACATCACATTTTAACCAATTTATAGAACATTTCACATATTTATCCTGATCTTTTAAGAAATTCCCCCATTTTCAGCCGGGTGTGGTGGTGCACACCTTTAATCCCAGCACTTGGGAGGCAGAGGCAGGTGGATTTCTGAGTTCGAGGCCAGCCTGGTCTACAAAGTGAGTTCCAGGACAGTCAGGGCTATAAAGAGAAACCCTGTCTCGGAAAAAAAAGGAAATTCCCCATTTTCACTATTTTTGCTATTTATCATCACCATCACCTTCATATGTCATTGTTTGACATATTCCAATATTTTCACTCTTGTCGCCACATTTGTGTCCAGCCTACAGAATGATTTGGTTTTCTTCTTTTCCCTCTATATTCAATATGTGTGTCTTTCATGCATATACATGATCATCCTTCTGGGGACTCTATGTTCTACCCTGGCTGGAAGAACCTTCAGACTTTTTGTCACATTAACATTTCTAGAGCTTATGACTTCCTCAATAAATCAAGAAACTTTTGAGAGCAAAAATGTCTCAGATGTTTAAGGAGACTGGTGGTGACACAGGTCAGATGACACAGCCAGGACTGTGGCAGTCTAACCTATATATATATTTTCCTCTTGCATACCTTTAATGTCACGGGAAATGCTAAAGTAATAACGATTGATGTTGATGATAATGAGGGTGATGGTATTGATAAATAGCACAAATATCAAAAAGGGGAAATTTCTTAAAAGATCAGGATAAATATGTTAAATGTTCTGTAAATATGTTAAAATGTGATGTTACATAATCATTTAACTGTAGTTCATTCCATTAGTGACACTTAAAAAATTAATTTGTGCTCATTACTCTGGCTTACTTATTTTGAAAACCCGAGTGCCTATCCCTCGCCATCTAGTTCACAGTTGTTTATTTGTTTAATATGATGGTAAAGTTGGTCTCAGGGCCTTGTGCATACTAAGCAACTGCTCTACCACTGGGCTCAGCATTCAGGTCCTCCCTCATTCTCTTCCTAAATTGGATTTTGTTTTCCCAGTAGTCTGAGCTCAGTTATGCTTTACAGTATTCTACTGTCTTCTATTCTGTAGTACAAGCCCATATTGAAATCTACTAATGATAGTTTTATGTCTATCCTCTTACTGTCTGTGATAATGTTTCTGCCATAGCTCTTTTTAGCACTATCCGAACATATTTCCCTCCTCTGTTACTGCTTTCAATGTTTCTCTTCCAAGGAGATATTAAAACACAAGTAAGTTGGGCGTAAGTCGGGTGTGGTGGTGCGCACCTTTAATCCCAGCACTTGGGAGGCAGAGGCAGGCTGATTTCTGAGTTCNAGGCCAGCCTGGTCTACAGAATGAGTTCCAGGAAAGCCAGGGATACACAGAGAAACCCTGTCTTGAAAAACCAAACACACACACACACACACACACACACACACACACACACACAAGTAAGCACTCCTTGGTGTCTACTACAGTATCACCAAAATTACTGCAATCATGTCAGTGCATAAACAGGATACAGCAGTAGAGTAATGAGAAATTGACTGAGAGGCATGATCAATAATGAGTGTTATTTTTATCCCACTCACTATAGCTTATAGTTTTCAACAGAGTCCGCAGCTTTGTGGTTATTTCTAGTGTAATTGGTAAAGTCTTTTATATTTCTTTTAAAAGTATTATTACATTTATTTATTTATTTATCATTTATGGGGGTATCATGGCACACATGTAGACATCAGAAGACAGCTTTCAGGAGTCATTTCTCTCCTTCAATCATGAGTTTTGTGGCTTAAATTTGGGTTATCAAACTTGGTGGTGACTGTCTTTATCTACTAAGCCAAATTCATTTCCAGCCTTAGATTGGTGCATTTTTAAACTATGAAGAAAATTTACCATCCAACCAAATATTGTTCTAAATTACTTGGTTGTATAAAATTAACTTAAAATATTTGTTGTTTTGATATTGAATGAACATTTAAAGCAATCAGACTATACATGAAGGAGAAAGAAGGGGGAGGAGGAAGAGGAGGAGGAGGAGAAGAAGGAGGAGAAGATGCAGCAGCTCTATAGGGCCCAAATACTACACAATAACAATCAAATTTTTTTGCATTAAGAACTGTTTATCAAATATACACTCAATTTCACGCCAGGAACCCTGATTTTCAGATTACTCTTCAACAAGAAGATATGACCAAAAGAGAGGCTACCACTGACTTCCCAGAAAGCACTTGACAACAGATGAAGGAGTCTCATTCATACCTTTGTAATGATTCCTCTTACCTTTGTAATTTCCAGTAACGTCTCCTTCTCTCTTCATACTTCCAGCTCAGGTATAAACATATGGATGGAAACAAAACCTTTCCCAGTGACTTCACCTTTGTGGGGCTCTTTACTCACAACAAAGCCTCGGGATTCCTGTTCAGTGTTATTTGTGCCACGTTCTTCATGGCCATAGTGGCAAATGGGGTCATGATCTTTCTCATTCACATAGACCCTCACCTCCACACCCCCATGTACTTCCTCCTCAGCCACCTCTCCTTCATTGACATGATGTATATCTCCACCATTGTGCCTAAGATTTTGGTTGATTACATTGTAGGCAAAGGGATCATCTCTTTTGCTGCCTGTACAGCCCAGTACTTTCTCTACATGGGCTTTGTAGGGGCCGAGTTCTTCCTGCTGGGACTTATGGCCTATGACCGCTACGTGGCCATCTGTAATCCTCTCCGTTATCCCGTCCTCATGAGTCGAAGGGTCTGTTGGTTTATTTTGGCCAGCTCTTGGTTCGGTGGGGCACTGGACAGTTTCCTTCTCACTCCCATCACCATGAGTCTCCCATTCTGTGCATCCCACAAGATCAATCACTTTTTCTGCGAGGCTCCCACAATGCTGAGGCTGGCCTGTGGTGACAAAGCCATATATGAAATGGTGATGTACATCTGCTGTGTTGTAATGCTGTTGGTCCCCTTCTCTGTGGTGATTGCATCCTATGCCCAGATACTGGTTACGGTACACCACATAAAGTCTGAAGAAGGGAGGAAGAAGGCCTTTGCCACCTGCTCATCACATGTGATTGTGGTGACATTGTTTTATGGGGCTGCTTTGTATACCTACATGCTTCCCCAAGCCTATCATACCCCACTCAAAGATAAAATCTTCTCAGCCTTTTATACCATCCTCACCCCCTTGCTCAACCCTGTTATTTATAGTCTGAGGAACAGAGATGTTGCAGGGGCTTTGAAGAGGGTTATAGCAAGACACAGAGGGGCCTGCAGTGTGGAAAGAAAATAATTACAAGAAGCTAACACACTTCTGCCTGTCTGGGATATATCATGGATAATGTAGATGGATAATGCTGCAGCAATTTCAAAAGCCAGTTACATGAAAAGATGCACCAGAAACCTTTCCATCGAAGATAAGAAGCTGTGACAACATTTTGTGTATAAATGGTGCTAGCATCTCGTCCATCAGTGATACTGGTTTTCTCCTTCTTTATTTCCACTGGCTGTAACTCACTCTTGGGAATTCTTGTATTGCCATTCACGTACATGGAAGTCCCAATGTGTGTAGTTAGTATTACATATCAACTATCAGCGACCTTATAAGAACCTGTGAAATGCTTATGGATGGAAACATTCAAATGACAACAATATGTTATAAAGTGCCACCGGGAATACCTACAGACACTCACCAATGTCATTTATAATATTCAGACATCTCGTTCCAGAGTAACAATTGAAAAGATTATGCTTTATCTAGAGTTGAAGGTGGAAAAAAGGACCTCATGTATATGGCAATTTAAAGGCCAACTTACTGCAGAGCAGGGGTCTGTTGCATTTCTTACTCGTTATACTGGGGTATATAGCAACAGATATTTGAGAAGACATGGTTAATACAAGAGCAGTTCTACAATTATGTCCAAGGGTCTTTTCTAAATCATTGTGATTCTTAGACTCTCATGTAGATGTTAGTGATAAGAGAAATAATGCCATCTTTTTTCCACTTCCAGAGAAATGTTGAATAAAACATTTTTCCTTCATAGAACTATTTTTTTCGGATTTAACATAAAATGAGAAGATTTGTAATTCAGCTTTATATTTGTAAGTTACAACTAGAAAATACTTTTTGGAAACAAACTAATATCATTTCTGTTTTAGTAAATTAAGGGCTAGGAAAAATATTCAGAGTGGACGCAGTCATAAAATCAACCTTCCCATCCTCTTGGACCAACTCTGTGAGGTAGAGTGTTGGGCTTTGACTCCTACCTGTTGGATAAAATTCAAGTTGTGTCCAATGATGCCCATCTGCTCTGACAATAGTGGGAGAGATGGACAGAGAGAGACTGCCTATTGAAAATGTTGCTGGGAATTAGATACAAAATTAGTCAAACTGAGCTGTCTTCTCTGAGTTCTATGCTGGCTTGACTGCCTGATTTGGGAGGCAGATCTGACCCTATTTGACTGAATAGAGGTAAGCAACTTCCAAAAGAGAAGTGGCCTTGGGGAGACTCCATATGAAGAATTGTATGAACTTTAAACATGATACTAGCTCAGAACTACCACAGATGGGACTGTAAGTTTGCCAGCCATTGTGGAAGTTAGTATGGAGATGAAAGAAAGAAAGAAAGAAAGAAAGAAAGAAAGAAAGAAAGAAAGAAAGAAAGAAGCCAGGTGTGGTGGCACATGCCTTTAATCCCAGCACTCGGGAGGCAGAGGCAGGCAGATTACTGAGTTCGAGGCCAGCCTGGTCT
>NC_034597.1:6178337-6180013 GCF_900095145.1 Mus pahari | reverse complement strand
AAGGAAGGAAGGAAGGAAGGAAGGAAGGAAGGAAGGGAAACAAGAGATGTACCATATGACCCATATATATCCTATTGGTTAAATACCTCCATGATAATATCTTACTTACATATTAGTTTATCGCAGTACTGTTCATAGTAGTTAAGCTATTGAGCCAACCAGCATCCACAACAGAGGAATGGAAAAAAAAGAAAGCATGGCATATACGTGCAATGGGATTTTTTGTAATGCATTAAGGAAAATGAAGTTACATTGTTTTAGGGAGAAGGGATGCAGTATGAGGTAACCAAACTAAGTAAAGAAAGCCAGACATAGAAAGACAAATATATGTGTTTCTTATTTGTAGGTTTAGGTTGTTGAGAGATGCACAGAATAATATGTATATACTCACACATACACACATATGTAAAAATTGTACTGCAATGCGATGTCCAATCTAGGAAATGAGGTAAGAATCCTAATAAATGAGAAAGGCTGGAGGGCACTTATGCATGGTACCTGTGTATCAGTCCTGGTGTGTATTTGGATTAGGTAGGTTTCCTTACAGAACAGAGCCAGTGGGGTGCGTATGCATGTGTGTGTGTGTGTGTGTGTGTGTGTGTGTGTGTGTGTGTGTGTGTGAATATGTGTGTGTGTGTGTGTAATCATACAAAGTTCATTAATTGGTTTTAATTATTGGGGTTGATAGTCTCAAATAACAGTAAACAGGAAATTATTTTAACAAAAACAAAAAAAATAGATAATTCAAGCTGGTTTTCATTTCATATCAGGCCTCTTTCCCAAGGGCCACATCTGTTGGGAGCTAGTTCAAAGACATCTCAAGAAATCAGTTCTGGGCAGATGCAGAAATGACACAGCTTCTGGGACAGACCATGTTTCAGTCTCCAGACATCCAGGCACCTTCTGCGCCAGAGGAGAGGTGTCTGCCCAGGAGGGCTCTGGCTGCCTGAACAGGTGAGGGAGCCATCTTGTGCCCCAGGTCCCTCAAAGACTAGTCTGCTCAGGTGAGAGTGCGAACTGCAGAAGCAACTCAAGCTTCTGAGACAGACTCCATTTCCAGCTCCAGATATCGGGGCACCTTCCCCACCAGAGGAGAGGTGTCTGCCCCTGCCTGGGAGGGCTCTGACTGCCTGAACAGGTGAGGGAGCCATTTAGTGCCCAGGGTCCCTCAGAGACCAGTCTGCGCAGGTGAGAGTGAGAACTGCAGAAGTGACACAACTTTTGGGATAGGCCCCATTTCGGGCCTTCATCTTCAGCCAGGAAGGAGTTCTGAATACCAGACCTCTGTGTACCTTCTCTGGAAAAGGAGAGCTTGCCTACAGAGAGTACTCTGACCACTGAGACTCAGGAGAGAGCTGGACTCCCAGGACTGCTGACAGAGGCTAACAGAATCTCAGGAGGAACAAACTCCAACCAAAGACAATTAGAACAACTAACGCCAAAGATTACCAGATGGCAAAAGGCAAACTTAAGAATCTTAATAACAGAAAGCAAGACCACTCACCATCATCAGAACCCAGCACTCCCACCTCAGCCAGTCCTGGATACCCCAACACACCCAAAAAGCAAGACTCAGATTTAAAATCATATCTCATGATGCTGGTAGAAGACATTAAGAAGGGCATTAATAAGTCACTTAAAGAAATATAGGAGAACACTGCTAAACAGGTAGAAGT
>NC_034597.1:6135902-6145560 GCF_900095145.1 Mus pahari | reverse complement strand
AAAGCTTCTGTAAGGCAAAAGACACTGTCAATAAGACAAAAAGGCCACCAACAGATTGGGAAAGGATCTTTACCAATCCTAAATCAGATAGGGGACTGATATCCAATAAATATAAAGAACTCAAGAAGCTGGACTCCAGAAAATCAAATAAGCCCATTAAAAAATGGGGCACAGAGTTAAACAAAGAATTCTCAACTGAGGAATACTGAATGGCTGAGAAGCAACTGAAAAAATGTTCAACATGATTAATCAACAGGGAAATGCAAATCAAAACAACCTTGAGATTCCACCTCACACCAGTCAGGTTGACTAAGATCAAAAATTCAGATGACACCAGATGCTGGAGAGAATTTGGACAAAGAACACTCCTCCATTGTTGGTGGGATTGCAAACTTGTATAACCACTCTGGCAATCAGTCTGGCTATTCCTCAGAAAATTTGACATAGTACTACCGGAAGATCTAGTAATTCCTCTCATGGGCATATATCCAGAAGATGTTCCAACTGGTATTAAGAATATATGCTCCACTATGTTCATAGCAGCCTTATTTATAATAGCCAGAAACTGGAAAGAACCCAGATGCCCCTCAACAGAGGAATGGATACAGAAAATGTGGTACATTTACACAATGGAGTACTACTCAGCTATTAAAAACAATGAATTTATGAAATTCCTAGGCAAATGGATGGATCTGGAGGATATCATCCTGAGTGAGGCAACCCAATCACAGAAGAACTCACATGATATGTAATCACTGATAAGTGGATATTAGCCTAGCTACTTAGAATATCCAAGATACAATTTGCAAAACACATGAAACTCAAGAAGAACGAAGACCAAAGTGTGGACACTTAGCCCCTTCTTAGAATTGGGAACAAAACACCCATGGACAGAGTTACAGAGACAAAGTTTGGAGCTTAGATGAAAGGATGAACCATCCAGAGACTGCCCCACCCGGGGATCTATCACATAATCAGTCACCAAACGCAGACACTATTGCATATGCCAGCAAGATTTTGCTGAAAAGACCCTGATAAGGCTGTCTCTTGTGAGGCTATGCCAGTGCCTGGCAAACAAAGAAGTGGATGCTCACAGTCTGCTATTGGATCAAACACAGAGCCCTCAAAGGAGGAGGTAGAGAAAGTACCCAAGGAGCTGAAGGGGTCTGCAACCCTATAGATGGAACAACAATATGAACTGACCAGTACTCCTCTGAGCTCATGTCTCTAGCTGCATATGTAGCAGAAGATGGCGTAGTCAGCCATCATTGGGAAGAGAGGCCCCTTGTTCTTGCCAATTTTGTAGTTGGCCATCATTGGGAAGAGAGGCCCCTAGGTCTTGCAAACTTTATATGCCCCAGTACAGGGGAGCACCAGGGCCAAGAAGTGGGAGTAGGTGGGTTGGGGAGCAGGGGGTGGGGAGGGTATAAGGGACTTTCAGGATAACATTTGAAATGTAAATGAAGAAACACCTAATAAAAATTGGGGAAAAAATTCCAGAACTATATTCAGGGATGGCTGGGAGTGCAGGGGTCAGCAACCTACCAGGATGTTGGCAGTGGAAGCTTGGGTGGCCTCCCTTTTGGCTTTATCACCTAGCCTGTTCCCTCGGCTATTTCTGATGTCTGGGGCAATGAATTATGGCCACTTTGAGAGGAAGCCATAATGCCTCCAATAAAGCAAGTATTCCTTCCTTATTTTTGATGGTTTTTCCTTCATCAATTAATAATCCCATCTGCTACAGTCAATGTAAATGTTAGCTCTGGCTCTTTTTGCGAGTTTTAAAGCCTGTGTTAGTTTTCTGGGATGAAGTACCTGGCAGCAAAGTGGTCCAAATAACAGAGTCCAAGTCCATTATCACTACCCCATGTATATCTGATTTCATTCTGCATGAAGCTGCTCCCATCTGTGAAGCAGATACATTTTGTGTCTGCCCAGTCAAATCCAGCATAAAGTTCTAGATGTGCCCCAGAACTATAGAGCAACCATGCTGCACTTCTGAGAATGGGTCAGGTAGCAGGGTGGCTGGGTTTAGGGCAGATGGTGGGTTATAGCTTATGTTAGGAGAATTCAATAGTAGAGCCTGAAAGTGCACTTGTCTGCAGTTGGACAGCCACTGGCTAGGTGGAATCTTGAGGGTCCCCTCAATGGCACAGGGAGTGGTAATAACAAGTTCCTGCCCCATGGTTATTTTATCAGCATCCTTGACTAATAGGGCAGTGGCAGCTTTGATCCAGATACAGGCTGGCCATCCTTGGACCGCTGGGTCCAGCTTCTTAAATAATTAAGCCACAGGTCATTTCCATGGTCTCAAAGTTTGGGTGAGCACCCCCTTTGCTATCCCCTTTTTCTGGCCCACATACATGTGGAAAGGTTTGTGAATGTCCAAGAGGACCTAGGGTGGAGCTTCCAATAAAGCTCTCCCTAAAGTCTTAAAAGTCATGTCCATCTCATGGGTCAATACTATTTTGTGTTCATGACCCTGGTAGCCTCATATAATGGTTTGGCCATCTCAGAGAACTCTGGCACTCACAGTCTACAAAACCCAACAGATCCCAGAAATCCCTGTACTTTGGGTTGATGTAACTGCTATGGATGGTTTGCTTCTGGATGTATGTAGGCATGCATTGGCCCCCAATAAGTATGTATCTCAGATAGGTGATCTCAAGTTGACAAAGCTGGGCCTTCTTAGTTGACTAGGTTGACTCAGCTGCTGTAGCAGGTCTCATGTGACCCCCTGACATGTCTCCAAGCCGGGGGCTGAAATCATAGCATCTACATACTGGAGCACTATTATTTTGGGATGGGCTCACCAGTACTCACTCAAGTCCTCATGCAATGCCTCGTCAAAGAGTGTGGGTGAGTTCTTGAATCCTTGAGGTAGGCATGTCCAAGTCAGTTTTCCACTGAAGCCTCTCTCCAAGTCTTGCCATTCAAAGGCAAATAGGGGCTGGCTTTTGGGTGTAACCATCAAGCTAAAGAAGGAATCCTTCAGGTCAAGCACAGTGTACATGGTGTGCACAGGAGGGAGAGTGCATGGGTTTGGAGCTGTGGGATGGATGGCTTCCATCTGCTTATGTATCTCCCTTAAATCCTGCACAGGCTGATAATCATTAGAATGAGGCTTCTTGACCAGAAAAATGGGAGTGTTCCATGCTGATTGGCAAGGAGTCAGAATCCCAGCCTCTCAGAGCAGATTAATGTGAGGGGTGATCCCTGTTTTGGTTCCTCTGGGCATTGGATATTGCCTGATTTGGGATGGGGTAGCCCCAGCTTTTAATTGAACTAGAACTGGAGTCCGATGTCAGAAGAGACCTATTGGATTTTTTTCTGCCAAGACTTTGGGGACTCTTCTAGAAGCCTCTGGAGTAACAGGTTTGCAGATAGGGTAGACTGAGGGAACAGTTTGTATTTCTCTCTAGTGCCAAGATCATAACATGGATGGGGCCATTCTTATCCAACACTTCCATTCCCTCTGGGGCCACACAGATTTGGGCTCCCACTTTGGGGGAAGTTCTCCATCCAGCAGGAGATATGGGCACCCAGGGATGACCATAAATGAGTGAATTGCCCATCACACTCCCAAGTCCATCGTTCTTCAGGGCTTAGTGTTTGTTGCCCCTTGTGCCCATGTTTTTCGATTTGACAATGGCCCCAGCAGTTGTTTCAAAGAAGAATGTTTTATCTGTTTCCACCAGAAAGCCTATGGTTTTCCACTCCACCCAGGGCTCATGGAGAGGGGTGTTAAGCTCTGACACCTTCAGTGATCCAGCTCTTCTAATTCCACATCCTATGAATCTTTCTTTGACTTTTCTTAAGGTACTTACTCTTCCAATAACCTTTCCCTTGAAGTAGGTGTATTGGTCCCTAATAGAGGACAGTTTTTCCTTCAGTAGGGGCTGGCTTATCTTCAGCTTTCTCTTCTCAGGACAGCTATAGCTCATGATATTGAATAGCTGTCCTCTGGTCTGTCAAACCTTGAGGCCATCCCAGTTGTTTAAAACCTTCTCAGCTATGGCTACTAACTCAGTCAGTTTCTTACACGCAAAGCCATCCAGGTACTGAAACTTCCTACAGATGTCAGGGGCAGCTTGGTTAACAAGAGCCATGTTCATAGTTGACTGCTGCTCTTTCGCTTCAGGGTCAAAATGAGTGTCAGTCCTATAGGCTTCAAAAAGTCTTTCTAGATATTCCCTGGTACTCTTATTCTTTCCCTGCATCTTCTGGCTTAGATAAATTTGTGGGCTGATCTAGCTACCTCTCAGAGCTTCCCACCCCAGCAGAATCTGTCAGTAGACCATCAGCAGTGTTAAAATCCTAGTCAGGTTGAGTCAAAGGAAAGGTTGATCAATATCTGTCTAGACTTTAGTGGGGAGTCAATTGGCTCCCAAAATCAGTTTCCAGTGTCTCCTACAATTCTCTCTCTCACCTCTGTCATGAAGAGGACCTGGAGAAATTGCTAACAGTCATCCCAGGTGGGCAAGTCAATCTAGCTGATGGTCTTTCTGCAAATGGAGGGTTCTGCAATTTCCAGTTGTAAAGATCATTACCGGAATATGGCACATACCTCATGAACTGTCTGACCTTAGCATCTGGGGATCCTGTAGCCTTGAGGAGTGTCTTAATTAGGATTGTACTTCTGTGAACAGACACCATGACTGAGGCAAGTCTTACAAAGGACAACATTTTATTGGGACTGGCTTACTGGTGCAGAGTTTTAGTTTATTATTATTAAGGGGGGGAACATGGCAGCATTCAGGCAGTCATGGTGCAGGAAGAGCTGAGAGTTCTACATCTTCTTCTGAAGATTGCTAAAAGAATACCCACTTCTAAGCAGCTTGGAGTAAGGTATTAAAACCCACATCCACAGTGACACACCTAGTCTAACAAGGATATATCTCCAAATAGTGCCACGCCCTGAGCCAAACATATACAAAACATCACATTCCACTCCCTGGCCTCCATACAATTGTTCAAACACATGAGTCTATGAGGTGTGGGGCGGGGGGATACCTAAGCATATCATAATTTTTTAAAAGTACATTTAGTCCAACTTCCAAAGTCCCCATAGTCTACAGCAGTCTCAACAATGTCAAAAGTCCAAAATTCAAAGTCTCTTCTGAGATTTATCCAATCACTTAACTATAATTCCCAAGGCAAGACAGAAAACACTCCAAACGCTACATCTCCATGGTTGATGTAAAGGTCTTTACCTCTCCACTGCATCTCCATGGTTGATGTAAAGGTTTTCACATCTCCACTGCATCTGCATGGGTGATGTTAAGGTCTTCACCTCTCCACTGCATCTCCATTGTTGATGTAAAGGTTTTCACATCTCCACTGCATCTGCCTGGGTGATGTTAAGGTCTTCACCTCTCCACTGCATCTCCATGGTTGATGTAAAGGTCTTCACATCTCCACTGCATCTCCATGGCTGATGTAAAGGTTTTCACATCTCCACTGCATCTGCATGGGTGATGTGAAGGTCTTCACCTCTCCACTGCATCTCCATGACTGATGTAAAGGTCTTCACATCTCCAATCCTTTTTCACCTTTTCTCAGGTTAGTTCCACCCCATGTTAGCAGCATTCCTCAGGAGATATACTGTGGCTCTGGAATCTCCAAAATCTTGGGGGTCTCCAAGGCAGCTTCAATGATACAGCTTCTTGGTTTAGTGTCTGGGATTCACACGTGATCTTCTGGGTTCCTTCTAAGGGCTGGCATCACTTCTCCAGCCCTGCCCTCTGAAATGCTCTAAGCTCAGGTTGATCCACTCCACTGCTGCTGCCATTCTTGGTGATCAACCCATGGTACTGGCATCTCCAACACACTGGGGCCTTCAGCTGCAATTAGGCTTCACCGATAGCCTCTCATAGGCTCTCTTCATAGTGCCAAGCTTCAACTCCTTTGCATGACTCCTTCAGTCCTGGACCATCAACTGTAATGTAACTTAGGTTGCATCTTCACCAATGATCTTCCATGGCCTCTCACAGTGCCAAGCCTCAGCTGCTCTCCATGACCTCTTCTTTGTCTTCCAAACCAGTACCACCTGGGTGATTCTTGCACATTACCAATTACAGCTAGCTGCAGCTTGAGGTATAACCTTGGCTATGTCTGGAACACAGCTTCTTTGTGCTCTTAGAAAACACTTCCCAGAACATTTCACCTCAGTGATGCTGGTCTTTTCTTAATCACAGTTCATTTCTTAGCTTCAGCTAACCAGCATCAATTGTGCCAGTAGTACCTTCTATTTTTCACTCTAAACCCAGAGCCACATGGCCAAATCTGCCATGTTCTGCTGATTGCTGGGGATGGAACATGCCCCCCCTTATTCTTTTACCAGATCTCTGTTTTCCAACTCCCTCTCTGCCTAAGCTTGGCTTTCCTAGAACTTGCTCTGTAGATTGACCTTAAACTCGGAGATCTTCATGGCTCTGTCTCCTGTAATTCTAGGATTTAAGGCATGTAACACCATACCTGGATCTAAACTTATCTGGGTAGGACCTTGCCCTAAAGTCCTAGTCCCTTAATCTGTTATCTCCTAGAACATAGGGTTCAGTTCCATTTCACTTCCTGATGTCTCTTTAATACTCAAGCCATATATTTTATATTTTTTTTCTTTCTCAGCTTGCTATGCTTGTTTAAAATGTTCTTCATGAGACTTAACCAGAGAACAAAGTCTAAAGTGAGCGTTTCTGAGGCTTCCTTTGTCAGTGCTGTTAATCTGAGTCTCTTCACCTTACCTTCAGGCAGACTCTTCATACAAGGGAAAAAAATAGCCACATTCTTCCCCCAAATACCGGAAAACAGTCTCTCGGCCACACATTAAAACTCTCCACTGAAACCTCTTGGGCCAGGTCTGCACAATGTAAATCACTCTCAGTAACAAAATCTTCCATATCCCTACTAGGATAGACCAATAAGAACTATTTAAAGCATTCCACTGCTTTCCAAGTCTACATTCTTCTGAACAAAAGCATGGTCATGCCTATCACAGCAATACCCCAGTCCTCAAGCCAACTTCTGTCTTAGGGTTTGTCTACTCTGAATAGACACCATAACCAAGGCAAGTCTTACAAAGGACAACATTTAATTGAGACTGGCTTACTGGTTCAGAGGTTTAGTCCATTATTATCAAGGTGGGAACATGGCAGCATCCAGGCAGTCATGGCGCAGGAGGAGCTGGGAGTTCTACATCTCCATCTGAAAGTTGCTAGCAGAATACTTGCTTCCAGGCAGCTAGGAGTAAGATATTAAAGCCCACATCCACAGTGACACACCTACCCCAACAAGGTTACACCTCTAAACAATGCCACTCCCTAGGCCAAGCATATACAAACCATTACAAGGGGTAAGGTCCTCTGTGCAGTACGAGCCCCAGTGAGAGGTGAACAAACATTAGCCTCGGCTGTGAATGAAGCTGTATCAAAACTTGATGAAAGATAGATGTTGGTAGAAACCTTGATGCTTGTAAATTTGTTATCAAATGTTAAAAAATTATTAGACCATTAAAGGCTTTGGCACTGCCTATGGACAAGGAGACAAGGGATATGACTGATATTGGTTATAACATGTACCATGCTAATATCTTAGATCAAGCTATAGCTAGAGGTCTTCAATATAAAAATGCCCAGTTCTTCAGTTGCAGGAAATTCAGTCATTTGCAAAAAGACTGTGACTAAAGATTTCAGATCTCAAAATGTTTGGTGCTTTAATTTTATTTGGGATATATGGTCATTTACAACAAAATCGTGAGCAATTTTTAGGCATGTATAAATGTAATGTTTTTTCTAAATATAAACCAAAAAGAAGGCCTAGGCTTCTGGGGACTTAGGGTGGCATGTCAAGGGTTGCCATTTGTCCAATGAATTTAGGTCCAAGAGAGACATCTAAAGTAATTTCTTCTGTTTATAATTTCCCACTATACACAGCACAATTATTGGTTTAAAACAGAAGAAGGAAAATGTAGTGACAATTTTAGAGTTTGGGGTTCTTTAAAAAACACAGAAATATTATAAGAATATGTTTTTCTTTTAAATACTGGTGTGGAGTGTGGGGTTGCTTCAGATTCTTTACAGCAGTTGGCTATGATTTACCTCATGCTCTACCAGACGCATGATTTTGCCAGCTACAGAGAGTTACTACAATCATGTGACGTTTGGAATGCTGGGGACTTTTCGGAGGGTGTGTAACATCTCGGGCCCTGACAGACAGGGTGGATTGTTGGTTGTTTGCTGTTGTTTGTTGTCAGTCATGGCTTGTTAAGTAATCATGCACAAAGAAGAAAGAAGAGCTGCTCCTGTGAGGACTCCACATCTGGTCATTTATGCCCCAAATGCAAGGGCATCCAAATTCATAAAAGAAACTTTACTAAAACTCAAATCACAATAAAAGTGGGAGATTTCAACACCCTACTCTCACTAATGGACAGGTCATTGAAACAGAAGCTAAACAGAGACACAATGAAACTAAGAGATGTTATGAACCAAATGGATTTAACAGATATTTACAGAACATTTCACCATAAAACAAAAGAATACACCTTCTTCTCAGCACCTCATGGAAATTATATCATGCATCCTATCAAATCCCCATAGCCTAAGGCTGGTCTTCAATAACAGCACAAACTACAGAAAGTCCACATACACGTGGAAACTGAACAAC
The DNA here is from genome assembly GCF_900095145.1 of Mus pahari. Classification (NCBI taxonomy): domain Eukaryota; kingdom Metazoa; phylum Chordata; class Mammalia; order Rodentia; family Muridae; genus Mus; species Mus pahari. The sequence continues at coordinate 6,136,896 of NC_034597.1, read as the reverse complement.
TCTTTACTCAGTGATAACTTGGTCACAGAAGAAATAAAGAAAGAAATTAAAGGCTTCCTGAAATTTAATGAAAATGTTGACACATCATACCCAAACCTATGGGACACAATGAAAGCGTGCTAAAAGGAAAGTTCATAGCACTAAGTGCCCTGGTGAAGAACCTGGAAAGATCTTACACTAACAGCACATCTGAGAGCTCTAGAACAAAAGGAAGATAATTCACCCAAGAAGAATAGAAGGCAGGAAGTAGTCAAACTCAGGGATGAAATCAACCAAACAGAAACAAAGAAAACAACACAAAGAATCAGCAAAACCGGCAGTACATTGAGCTCCACAGAGACAGCGCCAGGGCAAGCGCGAGCCGGACGGACACTGGGCGACTCTGTGCCTCGCGGAGGAAAATCAACTAAACATGGGCAAAGGAGATCCTAAGAAGCCGAGAGGCAAAATGTCCTCATGTGCATTCTTTGTGCAAACCTGCTGGGAGGAGTACAAGAAGAAGCACCCAGATGCTTCTGTCAACTTCTCAGAGTTCTCCAAGAAGTGNTCAGAGAGGTGGAAGACCATGTCTGCTAAAGAAAAGGGGAAATTTGAAGATATGGCAAAGGCTGACAAGGCTTGTTATGAAAGAGAAATGAAAACCTACATCCCCCCGCCAAAGGGGAGACCAAAAAGAAGTTCAAGGACCCCAATGCACCCAAGAGGCCTCCTTCGGCCTTCTTCTTGTTCTGTTCTGAGTACCACCCCAAAATCAAAGGCGAGCATCCTGGCTTATCCATTGGTGATGTTGCAAAGAAACTAGGAAAGATGTGGAACAACACTGCAGCGGATGACAAGCAGCCCTAGGAGAAGAAGGCTGCCAAGCTGAAGGAGAAGTACGAGAAGGATATTGCTGCCTACAGAGCTAAAGGAAAACCTGATGCAGTGAAAAAGGGGGTGGTCAAGGCTGAAAAGAGCAAGAAAAAGAAGGAAGAGGAAGATGATGAGGAGGATG
>NC_034597.1:6130182-6135662 GCF_900095145.1 Mus pahari | reverse complement strand
ATTGGCATGGAAATGTAAAGCAGGTTCTTGTTGGTGCACAGCACAAATTAGTTATATATGGGGACAGTAGTTTGGTTTTTTTATTTTGTTTTTTTTTCCCTTTCGGTTTTATTTCTTCCATCTTCAGTTGTCTCTGATGCAGCTTATATGAAGATAGTTGTTGTTCTGTTAACTGAATACTACTCTGTAATTGCAAAAAAAAATGTGTCTGTTTTGTTGACATTCTGAATGCTTCTAAGTAAATACAATTTTTTTGTTAAAAAAAAAAAGAATCAGCAAAACCAAAAGCTGGTTCTTTGAAAGAATCAACAAGATAGATAAACCTGTAGCCAAACTAACTAAAGGGTCCAAATGCAGTATCCAAATTAATAAAGTCAGAAATGAAAAGGGAAACATAACAGCAGAAATGGAGGAAATTCAAAAATATCATCAGATCCTACTATAAAAGTCTATACTCAACAAAACTGGAAAATCTAGATGAAATGGATGGTTTTCTATACATATGCCACACACCAAAGTTAAATCAAGAGCAGGTAAACTATCTTAACAGGCCCATATCACACAAGGAAATAGAAGAAATCATTAAAAACCACTCAATCAAAAAACCCAGAGCCAGATGGATTTAGTGCAGAATTCTACCAGACCTTCAAAGAAGACCTGATACCAATTTTCCTCAAACCATTCCATAAAACAGAAATAGAAGGAACACTACCTAACTCATTCTATAAAACCACAATTGCTCTGATACCTAAACCACACAAGGACAAAACCAAGAAAGAGAACTTTGGACCAATCTTGCTTATGAATGTCTATGCAAAACTACTCAATAAAATTCTTGCAAACTAAATCCAAGAACACGTCAAAAACATCATCCACCACAATCAAGTAGGCTTCATCCCAGAGATGCAGGGATGGTTCAATATACAGAAATCCATTAATGTAACCCACTATATAAACAAACTCAAAGAAAAAAATCTCCTTAGATGCAGAAAATGCATTTGAGAAAATGCAACACCCCTTCATGTTAAAAGTATTGGAGAGATCAGGAATTCAAGGCCCATATCTAAACATAATGAAAGCAATTTACTGCAAACCAACAGCCAATATCAAATTAAATGAAAACATACTTGAAGCAATCCCACTGAAATCAAGGACAAGACAAGGATGCCCACTCTCCCCATATCTATTCAATATAGTACTCGAAGTGTTAGCTAGAACAGTAAGACAACAAGAGATCAAGGGGATACAAATTGGTAAAGAAATAAAGGAATCACTATTTGCAGATGATATGATAGTATACATAAGCGACCGCAAAAATTCTACCAAAGAACTTCTCCAGCTGATAAACAACTTCAGCAAAGTGGCTGGATATGAAATTAACTCAAATAAACCAGTAGCCTTTCTTTATACAAACAATAAACCAGGCTGAGAAAGCAATTAGGGAAACAATTCCCTTCACAATAGCCACAAATAGTATAAAATATCTTGGGGTAACTCTAACCAAACAAGTGAAAGACTTGTATGACCATAACTTCAAGTCTCTCAAGAGAGAAATCGAAGATCTCAAAAAATGGAGAGATCTCCCATGCTCATGGATTGGCAGAATTAACACAGTAAAAATGGCCATCCTACCAAAGGCAATCTATATATTTAATGCAATCCCCATCAAAATCCCAACACAATTCTTCAAAGACATGGAAAGAGCAATTCTCAAATTCATCTGGAAAGGCAAAAAACCCAGAATAGCAAAAATAATTCCTAACAATAAAAGAACATCTGGGGAATCATGATCCCTGACCTCAAGCTTTACTACAGAGCAATAGTGATAAAACCTGCATGGTATTGGTACAGTGACAGACATGTTTATCAATGGAATAGAACTGAAGATGCAGAATTAAAACCACACACATATCTACACTTGATCTTTGAAAAATATGCCAAAAATATACAATGAAAAAAAAATAAAGCATCTTCAATGAATGGTGCTGATCTAACTGGCTGTCTATATGTGGAAAATTAAAATAGACCCATATTTCTCACCTTGTAGCAATCTCAAGTCCAAGTGGATCAAAGGCCTCAACATAAAACCAGATACACTGAATCTAAAAGAGAAAGTGAGGGAAACCTGGAACACATTGGAACAGGCAAAATTTCCTGAATAGAACTACAATGGCTAATGCTCTAAGATCAAGAATTGATAAATAGGACCTCATCAAATTGGAAAGCTTCTGTAAGGCAAAGGACATAGTCAATAAGACAAATAGACAACCTACAGATTGGGAAAAAAAACTTCAATAACCCCACATGCAATACATAGTTAATATCCAAAATATATAAAGAACTCAGGAAGCTAACCACCAAAAAATCCAAACAACCCAATGGGGGGGAAAATGGGGTATAGAACTAAACAGATAATTCACAACAGGAGAAATTTCAAATGGCTGAGAAGCACCTAAAGAAATGTTCAAAGTTATTAGTGATCAGGGAAATGCAAATCAAAACGACCCTGAGATTCTACCTTACACCAATCAGAATGGCTAAGATCAATGCCTCAGACAGAGCAATTCTCAAATTCACTTGGAATAACAAAAAAATCCAGGATAGCAAAAACTATTTTCAACAATAAAAGAACTTATGGGGGAATTACCACCCGTGACCTCAAGATGTACTACAGAACAATTGTGATTTTTAAAAAACACATAGTATTGGTACAGAGACAGGCAGGTAGATCCTACATTTGATAGAGGACTAATATCCAATATATACAAAGAACTCAAGGAGTTAGACTCCAGAGAACCAAATAACTCTATTCAAAAATGAAGTACAGAGCTAAACAGAATTCTCAGCTGAGGAATATCATATGACTGAAAAGCACCTCAAGAAATGTTCAGCATCCTTAGTCATCAGGGAAATGCAAACCAAAATGACATGATGCTGAGATTCTACTTCACACCAGTCAGAATGGCTAAGATCAAAAATTCAGGTGACAGCAGATGCTGGCGAGGATGTGAAGAAAGAAAATCACTCCTCCATTGTTGGTGGGATTGCAAGCTGGTATAACCACTCTGGAAATCAGTCTGGCGGTTCCTGAGAAATTGGAAATAGTTCTACCTGAAGACCCAGCTATACCATGACTGGGCATATACCCAAATGATGCTCCATATAACAAGGACACATGTTCCACAATGTTTATAGCAACATTATTTATAATAGCCAGAAGCTGGAAAGAACCCAGATGTCCCTCAACAGAGGAATGGATACAGAAAATGAGGTACATTTACACAATGGAGTACTACTCAGCTATTAAAAACAATGACTTCATGAAATTCTCAGGGAAATGGATGGAACTAGAAAATATCATCCTGAGTGAGGGATCCCAGACACAAAAGAACACATATGGCATTCACTCACTGAAAAGTAGATATTAGCCCCAAAGTCCACAACGCCTGTGATACAACCCACAGACCATATGGAACTTAAGAGGAAGGAAGATCAGGGTATGGATGCTTCAGTCCTGCATTGAGGGGCAAAGAGGATGATCATGGGATGTGGAGGGAGAGGGGATCTGGGAAGGAGAGGGGAGGGGGAAAACAAGGTGAGCAGTGTCAAGTACTGGAAAGGATGGGAGAAAGAAAGATACAGAGGGTCAGGAAATAGAATAAAAACATGTAGAAGTAGGGGATGAGGAACTGGGGATAGCCACTGGAGGTTCCCAGACTCCATGGAAAGGAGAGGGTCCCAGCACCCAATGGGTACGAGATTATAGGAAAAGCTCAGAGAAGGGCAGATAGAACTTGTAGAGAGAACTACTCTAGTAGATAGGCACAGCCTGCAGTCAAGGGAAAGGACCACCTACCCATCTCGAAGTTTTTAACACAGAAATGCTCCTGTTCAAAGGAAGAACAGGGACAAAAAATGGAACAGAGACTGAAGGAAGGGCCATCCAAGGACTGACTCTCCTGGGTGTCCATCTTGTCTGCAGACACCAAACACTGGTGCTGTGGTTAAGAGGTGCTTGCTGACAGGAACCTTGTGTGGCTCTTCCTTGGGAGTTTAGGCCAGCAACCTATCAATGCAGATGTGGATGCTTGGAGCCAACCATCAGACTGAGCTCAGGAACATAGGTGGGGGAGCTGGTGGAAGGACTGGAGGAGCAGAGGGGGCTTGCAACCCCATAGAAAGAACAACATTGGCTGGCTGGATCACCCAGTGCTCCTAGGGATTAGACCACCAACCAAGGAGGCTACAGGGAGCTGTACACCGGATCAGTGGGGTGGGAGAGGGTAAGTGGGGTTGGAAGAGCACCCTCATAGAGGCAACGTTTAAGGAAAAGAGGGCAGATATGGGATGGGGGGCTTGTGGAAGGGCTACTCAGAAGTGGGATATCATTTGAGATGAAATGAGTGGGGTGATTAATAAATAAATAAACCTCTTTTTTTTGCTTACAAGAGAATTATGGGCACTATTTCATTCATATTTCACGCATAGTATGAACCCAGTCTTGAATATCTGTCTTCTGGGCTTGATTTAAAGCTCTAGTTCCTCCTGCCCTACACCCATTCATAAATGTCTTAGAACGCTCCCTACAGAACCTTTCTTGTGAGGATTGATGATCAGTTTCCATACAAAGTTATAACATTCTGATAACATAGAATAGCACCAATTCTAGCACATCCTTGTGTTATACTGTTCCAAAAGTCAGGCATATGATAGCCATCACATAGAGTGAGATTCCTGGATCCACACATCCTTCATGGGACATCTTATTTCAGGACCCAGAAGAATTTTAGGCCAGCATAAAAGATCCACTGCAGAAGTTGTTCAGCTTGTGTTCAAAGGTAAACTTTTAGGATAAGTCTATGCTTCAATATGGAATTCAACAACTGAGATGAAAATCCTGGCTGTAAGTGTCTGTGGGTAAGATTCTCTTGGGGTAGTGCATTTACAGTCATCACAATTGCAGGGCCTAACAAAAGCAAAGGATAGCAAGTCTGTGCCGTGGGTGTCCTCGTTACTTTTTCTTGCTGTGATGAAACACCATGACGACCAAAGCAGATCATGAGTTTAATTTGGCTTGCACTTTCTGAGCGTCCTTAATCGTGGCAGGGGCATGGAAACAGGCTGGAACAAGAACCTGGGAGATCACATCTTCAACCACACAGAGAGAACATAGAAAGAATTGGAAATGGGGTAAGGCCAGAAATTCTCAAAGCCTACCCCAGCGAGCTACTGCCTAAAGCAGGGTTTACACCTTCTTATGGTTCCTTAATGTGTCCAAACAGCACCACCAAAGGAGACCCTCTGGTCAAATACTGAAACTCAGTGGGACATTTCTCATTGTGTCACACAGTAGGGTTTATAGACCATTACCTATTCTGAAGACTCCTCCAACATGTCCACACAAAAATAATGTAAATCATTGAATTAATATTCAGAAACATGAGCCGGGCGTGGTGGCGCACGCCTTTAATCCCAGTACT
>NC_034597.1:6114488-6130063 GCF_900095145.1 Mus pahari | reverse complement strand
TTCTGAGTTTGAGGCCAGCCTGGTCTACAAAGTGAGTTCCAGGACAGCCAAGGCTACACAGAGAAACCCTGTCTCGAAAAACAAAACAACAACAACAAAAAAAAAAATTCGGGAACATGGGCTACTCTTTCTTAGAATAGGGAAGAATGTGGATTTTAAATGTAAAGAAAGTAGGTTTTACACAGGCCTTGTCATGTAGCTGTTATGTAACCTTATCTGGTCACTTTTCAAATCTTTATGTTCCAGTTTGTTTGCCTACAATCTGGACAAAAAGAATCCCTCCCTAGTTCAAGAGTATTAAAACAAAGATGGCCCTGGAAAACTGTTTTTATTGTTTTTCTCATCTGTATTATATTTTCAAACTGTTATCAGATTTCCAGATTCTATCTGTTGCCAATGTAAGAGAAGTAAAATATATAAAAAGGAAGAAAAAAGATATGAAATGAAAGTTGGGCCCAACTCTGACCTAAAGAGACCTAAAGAGAAAGGGGACAGCGCCAGGTGCTCCCTCCCATGTCCAGCAGGGGACGCTGCAGGCGGCGGAGACAGAGACGCGACCGGAAGTCAGCCTGGCGGCTCCGGGCGCCTGCGACGCCTCCTCCTCCTGCTTCCGCTGGCGGCCCGGGGCTCCGCTCGGTTCTCTCCGCTCGCTCCTGTGCCGTAGCCATGCCGCTGGAAAACCTGGAAGAGGAGGGTCTGCCCAAGAACCCCGACCTGCGCATCGCGCAGCTGCGGTTTCTGCTGAGCCTGCCGGAGCACCGCGGGGACGCGGCGGTGCGCGAGGAGCTGATGGCGGCCGTCCGGGAAAACAGTGAGGCCCGCGAGCGCCGAGTCAGCGGCCTAGGCGGGGCGGGCGGGCCGGGCGCCCGGCTGGCGTCTCCGTCGAGCCTCACGCAGAGCCCTGGGGCGTCCCCCTGGACCCGAGCGGGGCCTGCCCGCCCCAGTGGGTTCTTCCCCGCCGCGAGACGTTCCGGGAAGCCTCGGGGGCTCGGCGCGGCTGGACGCCGGGCAGAGGCGCCTCGGCTTTAGTGATGCCTGCCAGGGTGTAGCTGCCCGCCAAGGGACAGTCGGGGTTCTGTCCCTAGCAGTCGAGTCGAATTCGTGTCCTTTCCCTGGCATGCGGGCTCCTTGGGAACAGGAGCCGAGCAGAGCAAACTGAGGATTCGATCCCCCTCCCTTTGGCCTTGGTGGCCCTCAGAGCTGCTGAGGTCGCCTCTCAAGCAGGCGCCCGGCTTCGAACCCTAGCTGTGCCACCCAGACCCACGGTTGGGAGGCGGCTGCCAGCTGACCTTCGGTGGGGTGGGAAAAGCAAGCAGACGCTAACAGGTTACCTTATCATGCTTGATTTGTGGCTTTTAGATATGGCTCCTTATTATGAAGCCTTGTGTAAATCCCTCGACTGGCAGATGGACATGGATCTCCTCAGTAAAATGAAGAAGGCAAATGAAGACGAGTTGAAACGTTTGGATGAGGAGTTGGAGGATGCAGAGAAGAATCTGGGAGAAAGTGAAATTCGAGATGCGATGATGGCAAAAGCAGAGTACCTCTGTCAGATAGGTGACAAGGTCAGTAGAGATGCTCTGTCCTCGCTGGGTAGGTGACGGGGACAGTGGAGATGCTCTGCCCTCTCTGGGTAGGTGACAGGGGCAGTAGAGATGCTCTGTCCTCGCTGGGTAGGTGACAGGGGCAGTGGAGATGCTCTGTCCTCGCTGGGTAGGTGACAGGGACAGTGGAGATGCTCTGCCCTCTCTGGGTAGGTGACAAGGTCAGTAGAGATGCTCTGTCCTCGCTGGGTAGGTGACAGGGACAGTGGAGATGCTCTGCCCTCGCTGGGTAGGTGACAGGGACAGTGGAGATGCTCTACCCTCTCTGGGTAGGTGACAGGGACAGTGGAGATGCTCTGCCCTCTCTGGGTAGGTGACAGGGACAGTGGAGATGCTCTGTCCTCGCTGGAGATGAGAGATGCTCCCTCTTTTCTGGAGGTACAGACCATTGTTGTACATTAGTGCAAATGAGTAATATCTCACTGGATAAGTGATTTTTTTTTTTAAGTAGAAGGATAATTATATTTACCTGTACTGAAGAGTCAGTACAGAAACAGAAGATATATGATAATGTTGCAGCACCCAGTTCCCTGCTCTTAACAGAGCAAGGTGTGTTAGTCTTCATTACTGTGTCATTAAAAACAAATATCCATGAGGCTAGAGAGAAGAGGCTCGGTGGCTTAAGAGTATATACTGCAGATCATCTTGGAGTAGACCTAAGTGCAGTTCCCACCACCCACATCAAGAGGTTCACAACACCAGCCCCCAGGTATCTGATCCCTCTAGCCTCCAAAGACATCTGCACTCATGTACACATGCCCCTAGACACACATGCACATACTAATCCAGAACAAAACAAGGGCAGAGGTTTTGTCCCCTGTTTACAACATTTGGGTCATTCTCAGGAGTTAACTTATGTGGTTGGGAAGCAATTAGTGTACATTTTAAAAGGTATACAGCTGCCGGGCAGTGGGGTTGCACACCTTTAATCCCAGCACTTGGGAGGCAGAGGCAGGAGGATTTCTGAGTTCAAGGCCAGCCTGGTCTACAGAGTGAGTTCCAGGACAGCCAGGGATACACAGAGAAACCCTGTCTGGAAAAACAAAACAGAACAAAAACAAGTTTACAGTAGGAGGCTGGAGTGATGCTCAGGGGTTGACAGTGTTGGTTGCTCTCAAAGAGGACCCAGATTTGATACATAATCTCCATCTGACAGTTTACAGCCCACTTTAATTCCAGTTCTGGGAGATCCAATACCGTCTTTTGACCTCTGCTGGCACTTACCAGGCAAGCATCGGCATGCACAGACGGACATTTAGGCAGTATACTCAAAGACATAAAGTAAATCTAAAATATATACACTAGTAATACTTATCATTCAAGAGTTGCAGTCGTGTGGGTTTTTCTTTGTTCTGTACCTTGAGAAATAACTAACTCGCATAGCCCTTTGATTGTGTAGTTATGTACTTGTGTATGTATGTCTTGTAGATAATGAGTAGTGAACATGTATTTGTGTGCATGAGATCACTGTATCTTCCACGACTCCTCTTCCGTGCATCTGTCACTGCATTCCGAGAACTTTGTTAACGTTCTGGTTCACCGCTTCCGCATCCACTTTTTGAGTAGGTTGTCTGTTCAGCTGGTAGGGATGCACAAACTGCTTCAGCTAGTTTTGCTTTAACCAGCTGTAATAGTTGATTTTTCTTAAACAAATTGCTGTGGTTAAAAAACATGTTCATATGTCTCCTACTATATATATGCTAATGTTTTGTGGTTTTGTTTTTGTTTTTTTTTTCTTTTTTGAGACAGGATTTCTCTGTGTAGCCCTGGCTGTCTTGGAACTAACTCTGTAGACCAGGCTGGCCTCAAACACACAGAGATCTGCTTGCCTCTGCCTCCCAAACTCTGGGATTTAAAGCGGTGTGCCTCCACTGCCCATACATGCTAGTGTTTGTTTAGGATACTGTTTAGTCTGAGGTGAAATTGCTGGGAGAGTAAACACTTATTTTCCTAGGTGTGGCCATTTATTTTAAGTAATCCTAGTGCTGGATCTACTCTGAAGCATTTGGATGTAGGATGACTTGGTTCCAGTATTAAAAATAGTGTGAGCTCTTGGATCAGATGGCCTGGATTATATTTCTAGCCTGAATAGTCATTATTTGCTGCAGCTACACTTTTCTCATGTAAAATAGGATGATGCGTTTCTACCTGATGCTGTTTAAAGATACAGGGAAAGAGTTTAGAACTGCACTAGCCCAAAGAAAGGGCTCAAATTATAAACTGTTGAATTTTAACTTAAAACTTTTTTAAAAAAAATTTAAATTTAGTTAGTGGTGGTCATTTTAAAAACTTAGACATATAGTGGGGGGGGGGGGACCATGAGATGTAGTATGAGTATGGTTTGGTTTGAAAAGATAGTCAGTATGTATGTGATTGAGTGATTTGAAGGTTTTGTGTCAGGTCTTGAATTTAATCAGTATGGCTTAGTCAGCGTTGGGTGATTGCTGTTCGTGTTAATGCCATATTCCTTCTATGTTGGCTCACAGTATTCTCCCCAAAAGAATGTTCAGGTTTTTTCTGTTACTGACTGTTTCTAAATGTTTAACGGTTGCAGTAGTTTTATTATTACTTGTATTTATCAACAATTTTTTGACGCTTAGTTCATTGCAGATGTTAATGTAGGTTCCTTTAAGACAGTCTTGTTATCTTTTAACTTGACTCATGATTACCTTTATTTTTGATACAAAACGGCATAAACTCGCCTACTGTTTTAACTTTATTCTGCAAACTTGCAGTCATCCATTTCTTCCCAAATCCCTGGTTCCCTAGTGAGGAACAGTATTGCATTTCCAGGTCTGGGTACGAGGCATGCTCACTGCTGTTCTGACAAATCCTTTTATACATTTATGAAGTGTGAATAATAATTGTGGAACATGCTATACAGTTATGTCTGAAGAAACACCAAGTATAAAAGTGATTTTTTTTTCACTGTTCTTGCAAAAAAGCAGTGGAATCACTTTCTCTCAGTTGGGATGAGATTGCATACACATCTATTGAGTGGTCTAACCAGTGACGTGAGCCTCTTAAAATGATTAAGAATTTATAGTGAACTTATTTGGAAGTAATGCTAATTGTTACAGGCAGAAACACATTGTCTATTATGTGCTTTTCATATATTGTCCTCAGAATGAAGTGTTCCCCTGGGCATAAAGAAACGCTTGGTCTTTATCCCAATGACCCTTTCACTGGCGTCTTACTTCAGCTGTACTTCTGTGCCGCCAGCTACTCTGGGGAAATCCAGGAAGGTGATGGCTTTGCTAAATTGTATACTTTTCACTCCTTTGATCTTGAATTTGACAGGAAGGAGCTTTGACAGCTTTTCGCAAGACATATGATAAGACTGTGGCCCTGGGTCACCGACTGGATATTGTATTCTATCTCCTAAGGATCGGGCTCTTTTATATGGATAATGACCTCATTACTCGAAACACAGAAAAGGCCAAAAGGTACAATTGGCAGTGGATGTGACCCTGGAGGTTATGGGCTGTTAATAGTAAGTTATTAATTAAGTTGGTAGGCCCACATTTCCCCATTTTTGTTTTGCTGACAACTATGGAATTTGGTCCAAGAGTTGACATACTTGCTGAATAAAATACTTACTTAAAATTTTTTTCTTTAAAAAAACCTTTAAGAATTAGCATTATGTTTCTTTTGTGTGTTTTGCTAGCCTAATAGAGGAAGGCGGAGACTGGGACAGGCGAAACAGGCTAAAAGTGTACCAAGGCTTATATTGTGTGGCTATCCGTGACTTCAAACAGGCAGCAGAGCTCTTTCTCGACACTGTGTCTACATTTACATCCTATGAGCTCATGGATTACAAGACATTTGTGACTTACACTGTTTACGTCAGTATGATTGCCTTAGAAAGACCAGATCTCAGGGAAAAGGTAAAGAACCCTTACTATCCTTTTAAAGACTGCCACATGATTTCTTAAATATACAAAAATCATTAAAATGGTCATTTTTTGTTGTTTGATTGATTTGTTTTGTTTTGATACCCAGGTCATTAAAGGGGCAGAGATTCTTGAAGTGTTGCACAGTCTTCCAGCAGTTCGGCAGTATCTGTTTTCTCTCTATGAATGCCGTTACTCAGTTTTCTTCCAATCATTAGGTAAGGATCGGACTTCATCTTGTGGTCCTGTGGGTACATGGCACAGCAGGTTATAAGCATGTATAAGAGATGTGGTAGCTTGAGAGCTGCAGGTCTTCTTAATCCTTAGGTTCTGCCTATTGTGCTTATTTAAGGCCAGCAAACTTGGTGTACTTTTTAAATCCCCAAATATGAGAATGATATGTATGCGTGTTTGATGCATATGTGAAAGTCTTTCAGGTTGCTTCTCTTTTATCATGTGAGTCCTGGAGACTCAACTCAGGTCATCAGGCATGGCTCTAGCATCTGATGAAGGGTTAACACTAGAACTAGGGATCTTGGCTGCACAGCCATCCAGATATGTTACCCAAAAGACAACAGACACAAGCACAGGCAACCGAAAGCACTCAGTCACTGAGAGGTCTCACAGAAGGGAAAACCCAAAGAAATCGTGAATATGATGCAATGGAGCAAAGCAAACAGAAGAGAAAAAGGAGGGCTGTCCAGTGACTGTGAGACAGGATAGAAGGGGACAGGCTGCACTCTCGCCAACAGTAAAGTACCTGTGACCAATAAGATTTCCTTTTTCTTCTCAAACTATCAAGTTTTATAAAAATGTGGAGATGGGTTCTTTCAAATACTATAAACTGGTACAATGTTTCTAGGGACAGAGTGGACAAGGTATACTGATATTTATGCAAAGTTCAATGTCTTAGACTACCTATGTGTTCAAAACAGGGTGACTTTTACAAGGTTGAGCTGAAATCTTAGAAACTTTCTATCAGTAGATAATAAATTCAGGGACACAGTACACTCAGCATCCCTTTGACAACTGGAAGCTGTAAGGAACTTCACTTGATTGAAACCTATGTACTTAGTCCATGAGAGCAGTACAACCACTTGATTGAAACAGCTCACCATTGGTATAGTGACATAAAAAGCTTCTCCATCTTACATTGTGACGAGAAAAAGCAAGTTGGAGAGCAGAATATGAAATAGAACTACAATATGTCCAGAAACTTGGTAACTGCTGCCTGAAGAGAAATACTTGCAACACCATGTTAGTGAAAACTGTTTAGTGGTTTATAGGATCCTATTAGAAAGTTGTCTAGTGTGTATCTAATTTTTTTTAGTTGTTAAAGTATTAAGTACCAGGAAGGATTGTGTAAATAAGTGTGTGTGGTTTGGGAGAGGGAGATACAATGCGTTTCACTTGTGGTTATACTCAATTTCTAGAAACAATCACACTATCTGGCAGAGGGTTCTATTCTTCCCCTTGTTCAACTTGTCTCTATCCCATTAGATTTTGCAGTCTTTCTATTTCTGAACTCAGTTATAATTATTACGCCTTGGGACTGTGCTTGCTGACATTATTGTCTAATAATGTTCTCTGCTTAGGCACTTTCTCAGAATTCTTTCCTGCCCACTGCCCTAGGAAGGGCTTCCCAAACATGCTGCCTGTGCCATTTTCTTCATTGAACTTATTACTTGCATCATGGTTTCATAACCAGAGCAGAAGCATATAGTATCTAGTAAAATAAACTTATATTCCTGTAGATTGCTCATTAATATCCTATATATACTTTACTCTTCAATTTTGTTGCTACATCAGCCTTGTTAACAACTTGTCCTTAAACTTTACATTTTTATAAGTTTCATCACTCTTTGTTGTTTATTTTGTGACTTTGTAAAAATGTCTCTTTTTTGTTTTTGTCTTTCATTTATCACTCCCTCCTGCTTGGTATAATTGTAAATGAAAGTTATAGGATTTGCTTCATTATATAAAATGCTCCCAGTTATGCCATGATCTGGTGACAGTTCACTGTCGACCTGTCTTTGTTGGCTGCTCTGAGAGGACATAAGTATGTAGAGATCAGAACTCCTAGGTTTAATGTCGTCTTATTTATTGTAGCAATCGTGGAACAGGAAATGAAAAAGGATTGGCTTTTTGCACCTCATTACCGATACTATGTAAGAGAAATGAGAATTCATGCATACAGCCAGCTGCTGGAATCATATAGGTCATTAACCCTTGGCTATATGGCAGAAGCTTTTGGTGTGGGTGTGGAATTCATTGACCAGTAAGTTTAACAAATTTATGTATCTAAACTGCCTTTTAATGTGTGTTTTCTACATTTTCTGAGTTTATACTGCTTCCCTCAGTGTAAACTCAGGGAAGAGAATTTCTGAACTGTTATTTTAACAGTAGCACATATCCATGTCTGCCTTCCTCGGAATACAGTTTCCAGTGAGATGAGCATAGCATTGCTGGAGTAATTGAACCAGTTTAAGTTTATATGGGCTGCAGGTTTTATAGCTTATATTTAGTGGCATTTCCTCTGAGAATGTCAGAGTTACAATTTTCGTCAGGTTGGTGACAAAATGTGGGACTTGAACACTGCAATCATTAACTCACAAATACTGAGCTGTTCATGTTTGGTGCTCTTGTAGTCTCTGTGCACTTCATTCAATTGAACACTGCAGGAGTGTAGAGAGGAGTGTAGACCTTGGGAACTGTCTGCCTGGATACAGCATGCCTGAAGAGGGGTGTCTGCAGGAGCCAGTATCTAGCATGGCTGTGCCATACCTGGGATCAGCAGTTGGCTTGGGGCCTTATAGTTCATGGTATAGAGCTTGGATTTTGAGTCTGTGTGCTATGCAATGCCGTTGAAGGGTTTTCACCATGAAAGCAACACAGTTACATCCTCCATCTTACACAGTAAGGGAACCTAGGTAATAACTCGGCTGTTCAGTAGCACAGGCAATTTTAGTGTAGTTGAAGATGTGATGTCTGTATGATAAATGTTGATGGTTTGTTCACAATGCCGAATAGAAAAGTGATGGTTAAAATAAAGTTGTTTTAATTCTGATCATTCTCTTGTGGCATATAGTTTATCATTATATTTTATCATAAAAAAATTCAAAGAAATTTTAAGTTGTATAATGAATTTTGATTTGTACACTTTGTGTGCATGTGAATCTGTCAATCTGGCTGACAGGGTCTCATGAAAGCAGTCATCCTGCCGCAGCATCCTGCCGCAGCACCCTGCAATCTGAGGTTGCAGCTGCTCTTCCCTTTTGTTTCTTAAAGCATTCACTAGAGTTCGAGGATGGCAAGTCTCAACTCAGATGCTTGCAGGTGTGAGCATGGCTTTAAGAGCTGCTGGAGTCCTTACATCAAACTGAAGTGGATTGAAAGCAGATTTTGTGTTTCATTGTGTTCTGGGACGGCATAAGGAAGTGAGGGGAAGAAGAAACTAGATAGTATTGGAAAGGAAATGGACTGTTAACTTCTAGGGCCAGGTTTATTCTAGTAGATGACTCAAGCCTGCAATAAATCAGACATGTCACTGCTGTGTATCTGGTAGATCTCACCTGTAAGACAAGAGTTCTGTTTTTCTAAAACTAATGATGGATTTTCTTTTTCTCAATCAGGGAACTGTCCAGGTTTATTGCTGCTGGAAGACTACACTGCAAAATTGATAAAGTAAATGAAATAGTAGAAACCAACAGGTATCCTTATTATCTTAATCATTTGTTATTGCTGAGAATGGGGTAGTTTTAAGTGCCTGTGTGTACAAGTAGGTTACCTCGTCAGGAAATCACATGGCTGCTAAATAATTCATTTTTTTCCCTTTACTTTATTTATAGACCTGATAGCAAGAACTGGCAGTACCAAGAAACCATCAAGAAAGGAGACTTGCTGCTAAACAGGGTTCAGAAATTATCCAGAGTGATTAACATGTAAAACCATTTAAATGTATTCCTTTACAGTTGTTACTTGAAAGCTTTTCTAACTCTCTTTACTGTGTGCCCACTTCAACAGCATCAAATAAATATGTCATTTGTTTCTTTCTGTTTAATTTTTTTTTTCTTAAACATACATGTCTTTAAGTACTGGGTCCAATAATGCCACTTGAGTTATTAATGGAAAGTGCTCTTTATCTTTTACCTATCGTATCTGTGTGGTCCACAGTCTGGAGGCTATAGTCAGACTCAGTCACAGGATTCTGCCTTGGTTTAAAGTACAGGATTACGGGTACTCCAAACCACAGTGCAGCAGTGTTCCCATTTAATATGAAAAGATTAATCTTACAAAACTGAATACGTTCTCGCTCACAGAAGCTTGCATGAACTCGACTCCAGAATATGACTTAGCTAAAAACAGATTCTCAAAATCCTGTAGAAATATTAGCAAAATGACTATTTATTTTGGAATTGAACCTTGTAAGCTGGGGAGTTGGGGAGGGGAGGTCAGTGCTATAAAAATATAAAAACATATAAAGGGAGGGAGGGGTACAGGTTGTGAAGGGAACTCTACTCTTGAGTTACACAAGTGGGACATAGAGGACACTGGGGACATGTTGAGCGAAGGATGACCAGGTTGGACTTAGTGTTTTGTTATGTCATTGTGTATGGAGTGCTTACGAAGTAGAGGCGACAAGATTTGCTGAAAGATTAGTGAGACAGGAGTGGCTGTAAGAAAATGAGGTGAGGATCCCGTAAGCCCTAAGTGACGTGACTGTTATCCTAGAGTCCTGATGGAGGCAAATGATGAGTTTACCATGAAAGGCAAGGACAGAGAAAAGTTTCTGGTGTTTTAAGAACACATTTATGTATAGGAATGAAAACACATCTCACCTGACAAGATTGGTAATAATTCAGCATTTCTCCGGGAAAAACTGCATGATTGATTGTTACAATCGGATGGAATATCATGACAAAATATTATATTATCTTCAAAGTCAAGACCATGTCCTATGAAAGAGTGGTCCCCAGTATGCAGTACAGGTAATATTATGTGTGGCCAGACTTGTATTTGAAAAGAGTTTTTTGCAGCTTCAGGATGTTGGGTAGGAAGGAGGCAGCCTGTTGGATATTCCTAAAGTATTTAAAAACAACAAGGTAGGGATTTCAAAAAAAAAAAATCTCTTCCATTACCTGATTAATTTTTTCTTGGCCTTTTGGTCAAGAGTAATTATACAATATATTTATAAATGAAAGAACTATGAGTCACTGAGTGCAGTCTCTGTAAGAACTGTGTTTGTTCCTCAGCACTAAATCCCTCCCTACTCCAGGCTTAGGGATCTCGGGAGAGCAGGTTTCTGTAAGCCAGAGGGGGTGGGGGACAGCTCTTCTGTCAACATAAGCACAGCTCATGAAGTCAAGCTGGAGACAGGTGTAGGGCCTGCACATGAGAATGATGGTTTCCAGTTTACGGCTTTTATGGGCTTCCTGCGTGCAGGCAAAGGGGTCTGATTCTTGTGCCTTCTCTTGGCCATTTCTTTTCTGCTGTTTTGTCCAGTTCTTATGTGTTAGTTTTGTTCTGTTTTATGTTTTATTTTTAATCCCTTAGAAATCTGTTTTCTAATGAGAGACACAGAGTAAGTGGCTAGGGGGCGGTAAGAAGAAACTGAGTAGCTAAGGGAGGGAAACCCTAATCAAGATACATACTATGTTGGGGGCAGGGACCAGAGTTCAATTCCCAGCATATCTATGGCAGCTCACACCTGTCTGCAACTAGTTCCAGGGCTTCTGACACCCTCAACAAGGACAAACGTGCAGGCAAAACACTAATGAACATTAAAAAAAGTAATAATAACATGCTTTAAAAAGATGTCTGAAAAGAACTATATTCAATAAAATGAAAAAAAAAAAAAGACAACTTCATGCCCTTTTAAATTTAGTAGAATTCTCTGTATTAACTCAAAAAAATTGTTTTTTCCAACTCACACTTGAAATTGACTTGGCCTGCTGGAATCACAAGTATGGCTTTTAAGGTCAGAGAATGCTCAGCCCACACTTAAAATGTGCTCAGGTTTAACTTTTTTTAAAAGGGGTATCAATGCTTTTCTTCTCTTCATGAAAAGTAATAAGGCTCTTTGAGAAAGAAATCCAGGCACTTCAAAGCAGAACTACTTTAACTACTTTAAAAGTATCCGTTGCCTAAAACAATGTAAACAGTTCTCTGCAAATAATGTTATGATTATTTTGTGTTTGCCATTTGCATGTATACAAAACTGGAGGCCCTTTTATATAGTTTAGTTAGAAATTCTGAGTAACTCTTCAAGTTTCAGCTTAGAGCTAAAAATAAAACCAAAATCTCTTCTTTTTTTTCTTAAGGTGTGTGTGTTTGTGTGTGTGTGTGTGTGTGTGTGTGTGTGTGTGTGTGTGCGCGCGCGCGCGTGCACCATATACATGGGGTGCCCCCAGGAGGCCCATAGTAAGTACTGGAATTGGAATTACAGGAGGTTTATGAGTTCTGGGAACTAAACTTAGCTGAGCCCTATATCTAGCCCCCGAAACCTCTGAAATATGGCTGCAAGACATGAAGAAAACATTTCCACCCCACATTAAGCAGACAAGGCCAGTTCTAGGCCCAACTCCCTATGACTGGGCCATCTGAGTCCTAGAGAAATTCATCTTTGATTCTACTTTATAATCTTTGGAAAATATTGAGGTTCATTTTACTCTACAGACCTCAAAGTCCCGATCTACTTTGAAACATGCTTCTGTGAAGAATGTCAACAGAAGCCCAAGTCACGTAAACCAATGTCATGAAACTGACCAAGAGTTTTAATGGAAAGACTATACAGACTAGTCATTCCTGGCTTTGACAGTCTGTCTTTTGGCTTTTACATTTTAAATACTGATGCCACTGAAGGAATTCCTGCATTATGTCCCACAGAAAACTAATGCTGGGAAAGCAAAGGAGGCATTCAGTGTCACAAAGTTACATGCTGATCACGAGTTGCATGGACCTACTTAGATGTATTCTAAGGAAAAAATAGGTAAGGCCACCACCCAATTTTTAAGCAATTATGTCAGGTTTCTCTAGCAAATGTGGTAGATTAACTGATTCAGTGTCAAGCTAAGTTGTATGTGTTCATGCCCAGATTCTAGACCTGGCCCATTTTGGCAAGTGAGTTTGTTTTCCCTATATGTGAAGATGTGACGTCACCAGCCTGTGTTAGAAAAATTGAGCCAAGTATTTCTTTAACCTCTCCATGACAGCTCTAATTAATACAGCCTGTTTCTTCTAACTTAAAGGCCTTTCACAAAACGAAACAGGAGGGAAAATAAGAAGTCCGTTGGCATGAAGTTGAAATAAGCTAGCTCTTTTTTAATATAACCGACTATTAAATACATGGTATACTAAAGTTTGATTTTAAAAGCAAAATGAACATCTGTTTTTCCCAGTACATTCAGCCATTTCCATGAGTCAACTCCATTTCTACTGCCAATGTCATTCTTCTGTGCACCCCCTTCTGCACAGGTTACAGGTGACAACTCAAAAGCCAGAGATCTCAGCAGCCTAACAAGACAGCAAGGTCTCCGGAAGGTCTCCAGAGTTACTCTCCCCCGGCAGTGCTTACCTGGCTGGTGGCAGTGGCCTTGCAATTTACTTCTGCCCCAAACTCCTGTCAATTCCTCTGCAGCAGCTTCTGGAGGGAACTGGCAGGGATGGATATTTCAAAAGTACTCATAGTATTTGAGGCTCCTCTCCTGGGAGAATTTTACTTTGACCAATGGGGCATCGTGAGACGAAGTTTCCACTTTGGCCTGGGAGCTTTGGCTGTACTAAATGAGGGTAACAAGGACCAATAACCAGCTTTACAAGACCAACACCTTAGTGAACTGCTTGCAGCAACAAGAACATCAAGAGTTTCTCAGACCAGAGATAGTTTAAAGAACTGCTTTTGAAAATTTATTACATTCTGTGTATAAGAGAGAACATGCATGCATGCTATGGGACATGTGTATATCATAGGGATCAAACTCAAGTCTTCAGTTTTGGCAACAAGTGCCTGTTCCCACTGGGTCACCTTGCAGCCCCATGGACAGCGTTTTGATTACGAGCTGTAAAGTAAAAACATGTTTGAAGTTCGATTCTAACACGGTCGGAAACAGAGAAGTCTAGCCTGTCTTAGACTTCTGGGCTGCTGCAATGACTTAGGTGTCAGGTGCACGGATCCAGGAAGAATTGCTGGGCTTTAGTGGTTATCTCCAAGTCAGTATGAACTTGTTCTTTATGTTCCTGAGGATAAAGGCTCATGACAGCAACAATCTGAGAGCTCCATCTGTGTCGTCTATGCAGCAGGTTTCATGAATAATCTTCCACATTTCATCTACCCTTTATCCTGTTTGTACTTTCAACCGTCGCTGCCAGTAAGATCCCATATGGCAAGATCCAAAACTGCTACCTTTGCCCCTTGAGATGGCTTCTTACAATCCAGGGCAGATGACTTGCAAAGAAAGGCAGTAAGAAAGACCACTCCCCCCTTTTTATGGTCCAAAGCAGTGATGTATCCACAAGGAGATGTGTCACTGGATCATCTTGTTAACCCATCAGAGAAGGAAGTTCATGAGGCACTGAGGGGTCAGTCCAGTTTGGCTAATTCATAGATAAATGAGTTGCTTCCTTTAAGCAACAACCAAAAACAATTTTTAAATGATTTTTATAGGTACAATTAATGTACCCTGAATTTAACTAAAATGCATTTGTATGTATAGTAAGTGGAGAGAATAACAAATAAATAAATAAATAAATAAAAATCAAAGACTGTATGAGCTCCAGATGGAAAACCTCTCTAGCAGGTAAAGCTGATGAAAATTTGTCAAAATTCACAAGCGCGCAGGCTAAAGCAGAGTGCTGTCCTTATACTACCAACTCCTCCTTTCCTGCACATACAGGGCCAGGCCAGGGTACAACACTGTCTTGCTTATATGAGGATTGATTTCAACCAAGACAGAGCTTTCTGCCTAAGAATGGGAACACTGTAAGGTCTCAAGAGAATTGAGACTCTAGCGGAGGAAAGGCAAAGCAGAGGGTGTCTGACGTAAAGCTGATGGGAAAGGTATTAGACAAGGCAGAAACGCTCATGCAGCCAGCCTTATTGACAAGTCCTAATTTTATTGCCCATTTAGTAACAAACTAATTTCTTATAAAGCAAAACACAACTTTTCTTATAAATAGTATAAATTATTTTATTTACAGAAACTTNTTATAAAACAAATAGACTATATATTTCTTCTCTTTTAAATATCCAAAGTAATTTTCTATCCTTGANATTTGTTCATTTCTATACAGCAGCCAACAGAACGTCCAGCTGAGATGCTCTTGATTATGGGTACACATGTACCAAACTATTCACACATTTTAACACAGGAGATTGCTTTAATGAAGAAGCTCAAAAAAAATCCTTTTTAAGGCCCTGCATTCACTGACAGTATGTAGTGCTCATTTAAGTGATCTGAAAAACGTACAATATCTTACATAAGATATAAAAATGATTATTCTCTTAAACAGTAAAACTTTTAACAATCATTTTTCAAAGCCTAACTTTTCCCCAACCCAAGACAGAATGGAGATATTAAAAAGTCCATTGGCAACAGAACTCTTACAGGAAGACAGCTGCCTTTATAACTTACTTTTTTGTTTTTCAAATTAAAACATTTTTTCAATGTTCTCAGAGGTACTTCTTGCAGTTTTTAATACAAAATATTTTAAATATCCTATCTTAAACTGTGAATAACAAAACAGTTGCTGGCTGACAAGTTTTATAACACTTGGTGGCACTGGGTAGCCCATTGCCAGTGAAATTACTGTGAACCAAAAGGTCTTAATTTTAAAATACCTTATAAAAAATCACCAGCCTTGGTGGCTTTTAACTTCTTCCCTAAAACTTTAAGATATTTAGGTGAAAAAAAGCAAACTCCAAAAGTTCAACTCAGCATTCAAGTCTTTAAAGATGTCTGTCTGAGCTTAAACTGGGTTCAGGCACTTTCAGTGTGTTTTGTTTGTTTCCTCGTTAGTTTTAAACTACATCATATACTAATAACACAGGTGTGCTCAGAGAGCGAGCGGGCCTCTCTCTCTC
>NC_034597.1:6085877-6114406 GCF_900095145.1 Mus pahari | reverse complement strand
AGAAGGTAGAAGGCTAAGACCAACACTGGAAGATCTCTCCCTCTCTCTCTCTCTCTCTCTCTCTCTCTCTCTCTCTCTCTCTCTCATACACACACACAGGCACGCACGCACGCACGCACTAAACAAGGAAAAGCAGTATGTCACTTAGCTCCATGTAGTCTATTTGGAAATCAGGCAACAGAGACGCCGTTCATCTGTATAAAACCACTCCCAAGACACTAAAAGGGACAGCAACTCCAGAACAACAGAGGCATTCCTTAACTGTAAAGGAGGCAGGTTCTAAACTACTGGCTTGGCAGTGAACCACTTCAAATTATAAAAAGGTATTTATCTTTATTAATTAATAAATAAATACTAGATGATCTCAATTGTACCAAAACAGGATATCAGAAAAAAAGACCTGTGCAAAAATACATATTTAAATATGTACAATTCATTTTTAACAAAATATGTCTTCTCAAATAGGGATACTTCCATATTTATAATAGAACAAGAAATTCCAAAATAAAGATACAAAAGTAGTTTTTTTATAATTCTTTGTTCATCATTGCAGCACTTTTATTTTATTTTATTTTTGTAGTTTAAGAAAACTGCAGAAGCTGTCATGAATTCTATTGGAAAGAATATAAAAAATTATGGTGGTTTTAAATTGACACCGAAGTCTGTCTAGAAATAACCCAAGCACTGCAAATTTGGTTTTTGCAAGTTAAGATTAAGTTCAAAAAAATATTTGTACTCCCATATTTTAAATGGTCTTAATTGTTCATCATCATAAAAAGTAGTTGTCAGAGAAAATAAAATATCTGAACAGTCTAAACTTTAGTAGCACTGTTTAGAATATGTCTGTGGTAGGCAAAATCCAAAAATGGCTTTTCCTAATCCCGAGGCTCTGTGTGTTTCCTGGAGATATAATGAAGTTCAATGAAAGTCCCAGTCTAAGAAATCAAATTATAACACTCATTAACCTAAGTATCTACTTTATTCTGAATAAACTTCCTATTGTGGCTCCTATTCACATCTTTTGGAACAACATCTGTCTATAAATTCCATCATTAAAAGCAACTTAATTTATAACCATCAAGACCCCGGCTCTGAAAACAAATCTCCCCCACACCCCATTGCACTTGTCATCGAGTAATGACTGTGAGCTTGGATTCCCTCTCCTCCTTGCCCAGCACGAGGAGAGACAGTCAGACACTGGCCCATCTGCGCTCTCTCCTCAGAGCTGCTCTAGCACCACCTTTAAAACATTCACTGACTGACTGCATAAGAACTGAATAAGATTCTGTTTTCCCTTCCTTAAAAAATTCAACATTTCCATTAATTTACAGTTAAAGTATCTGCATAAAGTCTTTGTGTTCTTACATAATAAGAGTAAATGTAGCAATTCACATTATTAGGCTGATAACAAAGTATTTATTCATTCTACCTGCTGTTGACTGAAATTCCCTGAATCTCACGTTTGTAATCTAAGAACTGTAGAGAAAGGACACACTGGGCTCTGCCCAGACACTGGCCAGGACAGGGCTAGGAGCCTTGGGGGCTGTCCTGTAGGCCACTCTGCTGTACTCTTCCTAAGCCCGAGGGAGGACTCTGTCCTCTGAGCAGGAGGTGTGACAGTGGCCGGCCCTGGATCATGCCCAAGTTCACTGGCAGGCAGACGTCTTTTCAAGCGATGTGTTAACACATTAAACATTCTTTGGGAGTGGGGTACTGAGAAATCTTAAAGAGGGCTTTAAACCTCGCTGAAGGAAGACAGATGGCTGTTACTGTAACAACAAAGAAGGGTGAGCACAGGTAAGCACTTTCCCCTTCTACAAAGCCGCCTCTCCTCCTGGGCACACAGCCTTTCTTGGGGAGCTCCACCTCAGCCCACCTGCATTCAAATAATCACCTAATGGGCTGGCGGGAAGCCGTGACAGACACACGGCCGGCCGCAGGAGAACACTTAGTTCTCCAAACACTAAGTGAAAGAGGAAATGGGAGTAATGCCTTGGAAATTTTAAGGACATGATAATAACTTTTAAAAAGGCAAATCTCAAAAAGCAGAGCGGGTAAGACAATCGCCCCAATCTGACACACTGTTCAACGTAATCACAGTAGCAAGACAAGTCAGTCTTTGGAAATCCTACAAATTTTGCCTCACTTGGAAATTTTTTCACCTTCCTGAATCCAGTGTCCCAATTGGCTTTTCATCACCAAACTGTTTTCCTTGTCTCTCTTTCCATTTTTTTCTTTCTTCATTCTTCCTTTTTCTTTCTCTCTTTTTATCACACATGCTTTTGTACCATGAAAACTAAGCCTCTGAGATACTTGAAACTTAACATCCAGGCATCAGCAGCTTCAAGCCAGTCCTTACATCTGAAGAACCTGATAAGCTTCGTATCCCAAATCAATTGAAAAGGGCTGGGCTACTATGTCATGATGTATGGACCAACAAACATCTCAGTATTCTATTCCTGAACAGTGCTATAAAAAAATTCTAAAGCCAGATATCCTCTAGGAGGCTCCTCGGGATACAACTCGCTCCCCTTTCCTGAAGGCCTTCAGTCTCCAGTTAAGGTGCCTACCTTCTGGAGCCTGACTGACAGATGGCAAAGAAAGAGGGAGGCGGGTCTACAGAAACGCTCCTACCCAGCCAATCTACTTCAAGAGTGACTCCATGATATGCTCCAAATGAAAAAACAAAACAAAACACAATACAAACACAAATTTCTCATGGATTGGGAGCAAGCAGTCCAGACCACTTTAACACTGAGAAAACAATCCGGTGGCTGAACGTGATCCAGTGTCCTTTACGTGTACTCACTGCTACTGACACAGCTTCGGGAAACCCTTGTCACACAGCCCGCGGTAACCCTGAAGGCCCACAGGAGTTTAGAGAAAGACTCAAAGGCACCGTGGAGTCCAGAGTGCTGAGCAGAGGCGTGACTTGTCTTCAAAGATGTCTGCAGCATTCCTTCCAGTGGTCCTGTCAGCTGTCAGGGCCGTGCCTTTGGCTTTCAAAACAGAGGGGATGAGGAAATACGTAAGTAAGTGGCTAGATGCAGTGCTGCCGACTCTCTACAAGGGGATCCCATACCTAAGTTCCACTGACCTGCTGGGGCCAGGGAAGGCCATCACAGGGCCATCCTGAAGCTTTGTAAAGACGCACTTCAAACAAATGGGCAACAAGAGACTGCTGTCTGGAGTTCTAGCCCTCAAGTCGTCCTTCTAATCTAATTGGATTTTTTGTTTGTTTTCATTTTTTTAAACTTGTGTCCTTGAAGGTATTCTAGGCTGTCAATTCAGAACAAAACTCGATGTACTAACACACAGGTCTGGTGGTCTACTCCCAAGGCACTGCTTACGGGAACTCTGGCCTTCCCATGGGGTAAATTAAAGTCTAGAAGCCAAGCAAGAACGAATTGCAGGTCAGGGAGGGGCTACGCAATGCTATGTTGTGGGTTTTGTACTTCAATTCTCTCTTCAGAGACTAGGCAACCCAAGCACAAGGGTTCTCCACAAGGGATAGCAAACTTGTGATTTCTACTTCTCTACAAAAAGTGTTTGTTTATTTTGTTTTCTAACAAGGTCTCTCTGTGTAGCCCTGAAAGAACTGCTTGCTTCTGTCTCTAGAATGCTGGGTTTTAAGACATGTGCCATCATGCCGTTTTAGGGATAGCATTCTTTAAAGTGCTTTTTTTTTTTTTTTTTTAAGATTTATTTATTTATTATATGTAAGTACACTGTAGCTGTCTTCAGACACTCCAGAAGAGGGAGTGAGATCTCGTTACGGATGGTTGTGAGCCACCATGTGGTTGCTGGGATTTGAACTCAGGACCTTTGGAAGAGCAGTTGGGTGCTCTTACCTGCCGAGCCATCTCACCAGCCCTTTAAAGTGCTTTTAAGTCATGAGTTCTGAGATTTGTATGCAGCTATAAGATTCCTCCCACTGACAGATAAAGTTGAAAAACAGCTTATAAGGTTCACATACGTCCTCTGATTGGAAGCCACGGGGTTCCTAGGATTTGTGAAGTATAATAAAAACAAAAAACAAAAACATCCTCAACAGAGGAAATCTTTCTATAATGTAATCTTGAGTTGAGATTGATTTTAAGAATCTAAATTTAAAGACCATCTGGTCTTCTTGGAGACAAGCTCCAACCCTATCATAAAAGGCAGAAGGAAAACAATTTGGGATCATGACCCAAATTGTCCAACAGGTATGTAAGCTGGAGCTGACTTTTAAAATGGCAGTGGGGGTAAAGGAGAAAATTCACATGTGAGCCCAGCTCTGCAATTTCTCTTTAAACTGGTGACAAGACGGGAAAGAGCTGCCACATACCAGTGGGACAATACCATCCGCACCCTCCCTAAGCACGGTCAGTCCCTGCTGTCTAGAATGACCACCTCAACCTATAGCATCCATTAGTTACTTGTGGGTAGAAGTAAGGTGGACACAAGTGTAGCGGTCTAAATGAAGATGGGGTACAATATGCTGCCCCTCTCCTGTGAGGTCTGAGCCTAACAGGACACTACACTCAGGGACAGTTTTAAAGGATGAGTATACTGTTTCTTGCTGTGTTTGTACTTCTGCTACATGAATCATAACTATGAGAAACTACAAAACACATTAAGAGCAAAGTTCGTATTTGCAATACCCCTGTTCAGTAAGGTCAACGCAAGCGGCCACTTTGAAAGTAAGTAGCCATCTCCCACGGTAATACTGACATTATCAATTCCATAAATACTAGAAAAAAGTAAATTACAATAGGAAGTACCTTCATATTTTCTGAAAAATCCCTAAGCAGTTAAATTCTGAGGATGAGGAAAAGGGAAAATAACATAAAAGAGAGCCTCACTTTTTAAGTCAGGGCTCTGGGGTGCTGCTGCTGCAACTCCTGTTCGTAAGCAAGGAGAGAAGATATCCTGACGAATGAAATAAGATGAGAGATGAGCCGGAAGCAGTGCAAAAGAAGCTGGAACACAGAACTGTATGACTGACAGTCAGAAGAAGCCAACGGAAAGCCAGGAACAGACAAGACACCGCACAAGCAAGTCACGACTACTCTAACCCGATGAGCCACCTCCTACTAGTGGGCTGCACGATACATTTCTTCTTAAGGATGCCCTTGGAACAGGTTTCAAGCTTCAGCTACGCCAATACTAAATCTTCTTTCCTGACTCTCTTGAAAACAGAAAGGGGTGTGAGTTAACCAGAATATCTGGAATTGCTCAAGAGGAAAGCACCCTGAGTCTGCTGTTTCTCAGGTCTTAGGTCACTGCTCACTAGCTCAGCTTGACTCAGCCTGCAGTGACTCTGCAGACTGACAGCTCCAACAGCGTCAGGATACTGCCTCTCTGCGTAACCTCTCATGCTTGATGCCTACTCAGGAACACTGTTGCAAGGCATTAGACATTTGGAGGAGATTCCCCTTCACACGGACATGGGCTCTCCTCTGTTAAAGATTACCACGAAAGTTGGGCATCCATTATAGGCAAACCAACCAACCCAACCAGAGTTTTCAGAACTGGCCAAAGTCCCCAAGAAAGAGGCAACAAACACGTCCAGATCAGAGTCCACTTCCTACCTGATGGAGGAGGGAATTGTTCGTCAATCCTTGTGCCCCTGAGATGGTGCCTGTGTGTTTCATGTGGACGTGGTTCATAGCTGGCAACTTGGCAACCTTTGTAGGTTTGCTGCCACTGTTACCAACAGTGCTAGAGCCTGGAGAGCACTTTCTTTTCTTCCCTATGAGTTTGTCTAGAGGAGTGTGTGAGTGTGGGTTGACAGGCAGTTCACTAGACTGATGGATAAATGGGCCGAGAGAGAGAGTGGAGTCGCTGCTGTTCACCATTACGCTCATCCTCTTGATGGGCTCTGCAGGGCTCACACCAGCGGGACCCCGCCCTGTCTGCTCATGCCGGAGGCTCACCGAGTGTGTTTTACTTGTCACACAGTTGAGGCCAATGCTGTGGGAAGATGGTGCTGTTGGCAGGTATGGAGTCCCAGAGTGAGCCACACAGTTTTTCCTAAAAGAGTTTACGGAATGAGAAGAGGAGGAGGAGGAGGAGGAGGACGAAGACGAAGACGAGGAAGCGTGAACTAATAGTGGGGGACTGTTTTTGCGTTTCTTTCCTGAGCCACCACTGGTACTGCTACTGGCATTGTGACAGTTAGTGCTGAGAGCACAAGACTCCTTGGGCCTTACAGACTTGCTAGGTTTCAATTTCTGAGGTTTTCTGGACAGAGGGGACGAGGGGACTGAAGAGAGGCCCGAGGGTGTGGAGGGGGATGAGGATGAAGTCGACACTTGTCTGGACTGCATACTGCACACAGGATCCATCGCCCCAGACCCAGCAGGCTGTGCGTTTAGTGTGGTTCCATGAGCTGGTACCGATTTGCTATTTGGGGAGATGCAGGTGGATGGCAGCAGGACTGGAGGTGCGGAGACAGTGGTTGCTGCTAAGTAGCTGATCCCACCTTGTGATGTCGGCACAGAATTTGTCCGGTGAGGAACACGAGCAGAAACAGGTGATGTGGTACAGGGCACTGGTGGGATTTTCCTGTAAAATGGAGATACCATGGGTGATAATTACCAAAGCTGGTCACACATACCATAATCACAGCTGCCACGGTGGCTTTAGATGGGCACCCTTTTATATTTGGTACTGAGAAACATATTCTCACAAGGCTCAAACTAAAACACAAACTCAATCCTGATGTATCTTTCCTTCCGATTCTTTATGCTTCCCGGGGACCATGGAAGCATACACTGTGTATGTCTAGCTCACACGCTACACCCCTAGCTTCAGTCCTCCACTGCTGACACTTAGCCAGCACTCTTTCTTAAGCCTCAAGCACAAGCCACAATGAAAGAACTCTCAGCTCATCACTTGAAGAAGTCTGCACTCATCACCATGCCCTGCTTGTGTCTGTCTAAGGCCCTGGTGATAGATTCTGTAGGCCTGGAAATGACGTTTGATATGTGACTGTGTGTGAGACACACAGTATTGCTTGAGAGGTTTGTAGCAATGTGAATTCCTAGGCCTCAGCCAGATGCTACAGAATCAGTCTCTGCTCAAGGTACCCAAGCGAGCTCTCAAGAGTAGGCTGCTTGGCAAACACCGAAGTGGAAGCTCACAGCCAGCTATTGGATGGAACACGGGGTCCCCAATGGAGGAGCTAGAGAAAGTACCGAAGGAGCTGAAGGGAGCTGCAACCCTGTAGGTGGAACAACAATATGAACTAACCAGTACCCCCTGAGCTCGTGTCTCTAGCTGCATATGTAGCAGAAGATGGCCTAATCGGCCATCACTGGGAAGAGAGGCCCCTAGGTCGTACAAACTTGATATGACCCAGCACAAGGGAAGGCCTGGGTCAAGTAGTGGAAATGGGTGGGTAGGGGAGCAGGGGCGGGGGGTATAGGGAACTTTCGGAATAGGATTTGTAATGTAAATAAAGAAAATAATAATAATAAATAAAAAAACAGATCTTAAAAAAAAAAGAAGAGTAGGCTGCTAACTGTATGCAGTTCCGACTATGGCCACTAGGTGGCTCGTGGGACTCAAGAGTAGGTTGCTTACTGGATGCAGTAACTGAAGATGGCTCCAGAGGTTGAGATTTAAAAACCTGACTGTCTGAAATCCTGGGGGGAAATTCTTCCTCCACAGGCTGCATCTGAACCTCTTGAAACGATATAACTGCTTTTTCTTTTTAAAGGCTCTAAAAAGCTAAGTAAAGATATTCAAGAAAATAACAGAGTACTCTCTGTGGAGACGGGGACTGACCTTCTGAACTGGAAAAAATGCCTTTGAGTGACAGCCCAGGCCATTCCCAGATCAGTACAGGGCTAGGGTGCGCAGAAGTCACAAGAGCTTGAGATGGCGTTTGACTCACGGCAATGCTCCAGAAAAAGCGTTGGTCAAACTCCACAATTGTGCAGAGTACCCAGGAGCCACAGGGAAGGTGTTCCCCTGTCTCTACTGACACCCTTTACTGGATGGAATAAGCAACTAACGGTGAAGGGACAAGAATGCTGCTTTAAATAGGGCAGTTCCTGTCTGGGTGAGAGGTGCTAAGCTCACCTAGTATATGAAGGTCTGTGGGGACAAGCTGCCTAGAAATCAACTTGCAGCACTCCTGTCTGGGAGAGCTGTGTGCCAATCCATATGCCTATCTGCCTCAAGACTGTTGTATTTGCTCGTCACTGAAACACACATGTTCCCGTTGCTGCACTGAGTTTTTTAAAAACAGGCCATGGAGGTAGAGATGTATGTAACTCCGTTGACAGAGCATACATAAAGCTGGGGGTTTGACCCACAGCACCACATAAAACCAGCCATGTGAGCCTGCAATCCCAGCACCCAGGAGATAGATACTGGGAAAGCGTAAAATCAAGGTCATTTGTGGTTTCATGCCAAGATGGGGGCTTAAACAAATAAACCAGAGAGTTCATGTTAATGAACAGGAGGGATGAATAAGGAGGTGGTCATCCTTGGACACACCCTGCCAGAGCAGGCGGCTGAATCAACCCCAGAAACCTGCTTTTTCAGACATCTGTTCATGGCATCTGTCCACACAAACCACTAGGAACCAAAACCATCTCTGCTCCCCACTGACTGTGGATTGCTTATCAGAGCAGAACGGGTCCCAGTGCAGGACGCAGCACTGTTCCCACACCAAGGGGAAAGCAGAGACATGCTGCTGCCCTGAGTCCTGCTTGCCCAGTGCACAGACCCAGGTCCTATCAACAGTCATGGGAATAAAGCTTCTTCACTAGACAGCAAGGCACCAACCATTTGTATTCGACTAGCAGGAAGCTAAGCCATAAAAGCAAACGGCCTCACTACCGCCCATTCTACAGGTACCAGGCAACAGTGGTTCTTGGATGGACAGGGGAGGACTTGAGAGTCCCCTGGAATCAATTATCTCACTGAACACAAGCTTTCCCAAAAATATTCTTTTAAAAGATATTCCTGAGTGAAAGAGCTTTAGAAATGCTCTTCCAGCTGGGCATGGTGGCGCATGCCTTTAATCCCAGCACTCAGGAGGCAGAGGCAGGTGGATTTCTGGGTTCCAGGCCAGCCTGGTCTAGTGAGTTCCAGGACAGCCAGGGGTACACAGAGAAACCCTGTCTCGAAAAACCAAAAAACAAACAAACAAACAAACAAACAAAAAACCAAACCAAAACAAATAAACAAACAAAAAACGCTCTTCCGTATACAAAAATACCTCCTGCTTTGACAGTTGCAAAATGTGTTTGAGAAGTGTTGTATAAAAATGAGCTTACTTGAAATGATGAATTCAAGTTTTGTGGCCAAGGATCCCTTCTTTTTCTTAGGATACACTATACAAGGTGTTTCAAAGGTGGGGTGATATAGCTACACGATAGAATACTTAGCTGTTCTGCCCAAGACCCTGCATTCCATCCCAGCACACCAAAAACCAAAACCTCCAAGGTGGGAAGTTCCAAGTCCAAGCTCCCAACTCTTCTCCTTAAAATGTGACCATGCTACTGCGACTGAACCCAAGAGTGCCAGCACCCCCTGGGACTTGTCACACACTCACTCTCTCTCTCAGTCATCATCTTTTCTGACTAGGCACACACTGGTTTCTCCTCCTGAACTCAATTCTGCTCACTCCCTAGTGACAGCTCTTCCAGACTCATTCAGCTCAGAAAAGCTTTCCGTGAATCAAACAGCCTGCTGTCTGTCCATCTCAGCTCTCTTTGGAAACAGACCGCTAACCTGTTGTGTGACTAAAAACTGACAAGGAGAAAAGGGTAATTATAGTCAAGTACCAAAGACTTGTGGGAATAGTAGTCTCTAGCATGTAGCTAGCTCCCAGAAAGCATCAGTGACGACTGGCTTTTTTATTCCAGTATCTCTCGTCTTTCAGATTTTTATTTCCCTACATGCCTAACAATATGATGAGGTCCGTACATGTGGAGTCCTTTCAACTAAACTCCTGTACCCAGAATAAGATGCAGTTACTGAAAGGGTAAATGAATGTATTAAAGAGTAGTACTTGGGCTGGAGAGATGGCTCAGCAGTTAAGAGTACTGACTGCTCTTCCTGAGGTCCTGAGTTCAATTCCCGGCAACCACATGGTGGCTCACAACCATCTGTAATGGGTTCTGGTGTGTCTAAAGACAGCTATAATTGTACCAATATACATAAAATAAATAAATCTTTAAAAAAAAAAAAGAGTAGGTACTTTTTTTTTATACTTATTAGCCAATGGCCATTTCCCATGTAGATAAGCATGTCATATTCTTAAAAACACACCTTGAGGCAATCAAGAAAATACATTATTAGGGCAGGTCAGCTCATGTCCATGCCACCCACCAAGACACTTACTTCCATAGCTGTGCATTCAAATGCTTCTCTACCATGAGGTTGAGGGCACAGCGAAGCCGGTTCCATCTGGAGTCAAACACATAGTAACCTCTTCCAATCTGGCGGCTCCCAAATGTGCAAAACTGAAAAAGAACACAGAGTACATGCATGTCAGCTCTGCTGCCAGCACAGAGGGCCAGATTCTTTCATGTTCAAGAAAGGAACAAAACACCAGAGAAAAGGCGGGGCCAAATGCCTCAAGGGCCAGAAGCTGCATATCATGACAACAGCAGAAGAAAAAGTATGTGAGGTGCAGAGGTGCTACATGCACAGCCACAGCCAGGTCTCTGCACCACCCATGTGAGAGGTTCAATGGGGAGGCCACTGCAGGGGGATGCAGGGGGATGCACAGCTCACCGATGCTGGCTGAGGGTGACGACCTGAATAGTGACAGTCCAGTTTCTCAACAGACTCTTCTCTGTCATCGCCTTCACCCTCCTCACTGGATAACCGAGAAGCGGGCTCAGTGGCAGGCAAGGGCGGGTGTGGAGACTCTTGGCATGGAGGAAGGTCAATGGGGGTACTTCCTCCTTGCTGAGCTGGGCAGCCTGGAGGCCTGAGTGAGTGAACAATGCAGCAGAGCTCAGGACAAACAGCACAACCTCCTCCTCAGCAGCTTTAACACATCACACACGTCGCACGCATCGCACACGTCGCACACATTGCACATGTCGCACACATCGCACAGGGTTGGAGGCCTGGCTTACCTCGGAAGACTAGGGGTGTGAGGTTTCGGTTTACTAGCTAAGAAAGGCTT
The DNA here is from genome assembly GCF_900095145.1 of Mus pahari. Taxonomy (NCBI): domain Eukaryota; kingdom Metazoa; phylum Chordata; class Mammalia; order Rodentia; family Muridae; genus Mus; species Mus pahari. The sequence continues at coordinate 6,103,266 of NC_034597.1, read as the reverse complement.
TGATTCTGCAGGGAGGTGTGGCTCCTGTGGCGTCCGAGGAGGGGTGGGATGCGGGTCCCTGAGTGGATGTGGCGGCTGCTGAGAGTCTGCATGGCGAATCAGCTCCTTTTCCCTGGCTTTGTTTTTGTGCTCGGCTAATAACACATCAAATCGTTTTCTTCTACCCTGAACAGCTCTCCGCTGGGTTAAGGAATGTGTCTACAAAGACCAACACACACAAGCAAAACCAAGCAGTTTCACTGTAAGTTTAAGATGCTGTATATCCCCAAACATCTCCCCATTAAAAAAGCAACATAGAGCTTTGCAAAGATGCGATATGTCCACTTTACTAAACAGAAATCTTGTCTCTGGATTCACATACTCTAGTTGTAGGTCAGGGCAAAGAAATGAGTTTCAAACAGAGCAACTTACTCATTCAGGCTCTTATAAATTTCATTTAAAAATAAGATGATTTAAAATTGTGATTATTAACTTAAAACACATATTGGTAAAGTATTCTTTTAGTAACTGAGAACAAAAATGAAACATAACTGCTTTCCTCTATTCTAATGAAATAGGTATAAAGAGAGATGGGAGCTCAGAGTATTGTAGAGACAGTCTTGGGGAGCCAAGAAAAACTTGAGAAAAAGAGCTCAAGGCAGAAAGAAAAAAGAACCATAGACAAGAAGAGACCAGAAACATACAGCTACATCCAGCTCTGGTTGTCTAGTCGGTCTCATTTCTGAAATAGGAAATGGGCGCACAGACAATGTGGTAATTCTGGTATAAGGCAACTCTTTCTTGATCATCCTATCTTACAAGAAAACATCTATATGTCAAGTATATTTGATAATCACTGACATTTTTAAATATTAATTTTACATTAAATTCATGTCCATGCACGTGTGTCTATATATGAGTATTTGCATGTGAATGCAATGCTTTGAAGAATTCAGAAAGTTTGGAATCAAGTTACAGAAAGCTGAAAGCCACTCAAGGCAGGCAGGTGCTGGGAGTTCACTACAGTCTTCTGGAAGGAATGGCAGTGCAACCCAGTAACCCCAGGAGCCTTTAAAAGCTCATACCCAAAGCCCACTGCTATTCCCACAGTAGACAAAGAGTGATCAGAAGTAAGTCCATCTCACTGCCTATCAAGTCTAACCACAGTAAAGTCATTCTCCACGGTCCGGTCCCTCTCCGCAGTAGACTGTTAATACTGCTGCCCTTGGGGCTGTACAAAAGCCAACAGACAGATGGCAATCTCAGAAACAGATGACTCCATTAACTCCACGAGCCCCATGGCCTTTCGAGTACAGTGAATTATCTAAACATTTCCATCTTTCTTTAAGGGTACAGAATTCCAAGCTTGGTTCTTTCTGTGTATGTATTCATGACTCCTTGCATTCCTTTTAACAAACGTAGTGACATAAGGCTCTACACAGCATGGTAGCAACAAATCCAAGCTGCATACAGGGGAATTATGCCTCTAGCTTTCACAGGCCCTCAGATGACTGACTGCAGATGAAGTCTGCTGGGATCTAGTCTGGCACACATTAAGTTACTTCACAATTTCTCTCAATTTCTGGTAATATATAATATATTTATAAGAAGGCAATTTATATGAAAATAAAGAACTTTATTCTAGTCATTATTGTGCCAGAATCCTAGAAGAATATTTAACATTTAGTAAAGCTTAAACCAAAAAGCGTATAAAGACCTTTGCTGCAGAGGTGATTCAGACATTAAGCGGCATTGGTTGCTCTTCCAGAGCACCCTGGCTCCACTCCCAGCACTCACATAGTACCTCGCAACCATCTGAAACTCCAGTCCCATGAGATTTGACACCTTCTTATAGATACCATGGGTGTGTTGTACACACATAAATCCAAACAAAATACCCAGACACTTAAAGGATTTTAAAAGGCATACAAAAACAATGGCCCACCAATGTAGAAAGAATGAATGTACAAAAATACTGGTAGTATCTGTCTCCCTAGGGGGATGTACAAACGTCTCCTACTATTTGGACATCCTTTGTTGCTTAGCATAGTAAAGCCAAATGTAGAAGTAGACGATGATTCTGTAGCAGCTGGGTCTAAAGAGTAAACAGGATTTCCATGGAGCTCTGAAGCATATTCCAGATAGAAAGGTGGTGACCGCCTTCCACCCATGGCAAACACAACTCTACCGAGGTTGCTTTAGCACCAAGAAGGATGACGGTGTACGTTGGCTATGAGGAGCCTCACATGCTCTATGGCCCCTGCTTGCTGCCCTCTGCTACTTGAGTATATTCACTTCCTGCTTTCCCCTCTTTCTGTTCAAGCTGCCTGGGCATCTTATTTCCTCTGACCCCCTCACTGCCAAAATAAATCAGAATCTATGTTTCTATGGCTGTGAGGCCTTCCAGCCTTCATACAATAGGCCTTTATAAGTCAAGTCTTTTGCTGTCCGTAAACCATCAGTAGTAATATGTTATACAGTAGTTATACTTATGAGTAACCAAATCTTTGTTTTCTGTATCAGACTATAAGGTCCATGAGGCTAGAAAACATGTGTTGATTGTATTAAACTCTGTATCTTGTGGTACTTCAAATAAGGCCTGTGCTTAGAGTTTTAAGGACAAATTCCCCTGCATAGAGTCACATTAGTCTGGCATCAACTTGTAGGCACGGAGGTAGAGTCTTCAGGCAAGCTGTGTCCTATATAACTTGCAGTACTGGGCCAAAACAAGAATGAGGACATACAGCCAGTGGGCGGCAGTAAAGGTGCCCGTCAAAGTACAGGTCTGTGGAGGTGGAGTATGCCTAGCTCAGGGAGTGGCACTGTTTGGAGGTGTGGCCTTGTTGGAGTAGGGGTGTCACTGTGGGGCTTTGAGACCCTAGTCCTAGCTGCCTGGAAGACAGTCTTCTCCTAGCAGCCTTCAGATGAAGATGTAGAACTCTCAGCTCCTCCTGCACCATGCCTACCTAGAGGCTGCCATGCTCTGATCTTGATGATAATGGACTGAACCTCTGAACCTGTAAGCCAGCCCCAATTAAATGTTGTCCTTTATAAGAGCTGCCTTAATCATGGTGTCTGTTCACAGCAGTAAAACCCTAACTAAGACAAGGCCTAACTGGAGGTTGCATTTTCTACCAGTCTCCTGCTGAACTGAAGACAACAGGGGCTAAACACACAATGAATGTTGTAACAATAATCTTAGCACCATGCTAACAATAGCAATGGCATCCTTAATACAGAACAACAGACACTCTCTGAGAAAGGAAGATGGCATATAACTATACAAAAGCAGGTCACCTAGCAAGGAAGGCACAGAGAGAATAGAATGAAACTATGGATTCTGTACTCCATATTCTCAGGTAATCTGGGTAGTTATGAAAATAAATGAAATTGAGGCCTTGCAGGGATTTTAGCACTCCCGTGTCCATCAAGGTGATATTTACAAAGATATGGAAATGAGCTAACAACCCAATACCAGATGAGTGGATGAAGGAAATGTGGTACATGTTTGCAATGAGATATTATTCAGCCTTTCAACAGAATGAAATACTGAATTTGTTCCTATGTAAGCTGAAAGAAACCAGCCACAGAAATACAGCTACTTCATGATTCCTTGACATGTGCAATATAAAACATTCAAACTCACAAAGCTCAAGAGTAGAACAGTAGTTATGTAGGTCGTGGAGAGAGCAGGGAAGTAACACTGACAGACAGAGAACTTCAGTTAAGAAGACGAGTTGAGTTCCAGATGTGTGCTGAACAGCAGAGTGCCAACAGACAACAGCACTATATATTTCTACACTTGGGAATACTAGGAAAAGGCCAGGTGCTCTAACCACAGTGCAAATATAAAGGAAAGGAAGAATCCGCCTCACCATCTGCTTCACGGCTCACTTTAAAGCAAATCTTACGTAACCCGAGTTACAAACAGCCATGACAGCAAGAGGGGCAGACATGAGGTAAATGTGGAATGTAGGTAAGGAACACTTTCCTAAGTGTGTTTAATCACAGCTCACACTCTGACAGACCCAACAGCAATACACAACTCTATTACTCAAATAGTACTCCACGGAAAACAAGAACAGTTGTTTCTGAGGCATGAGCTTTTCTGACAGATCTGAGCGTGGCTTTGGACTCAGGTCCACAGTATCCATCAACCCAAGAATATCCACGCTATATATTCCTAATGAGAAAACAGCTTATGATTTTTTTTGAAAATTTAGACATTTAAAGGTTGAACACTGCCTGAACTTCTGACCGTCCTGTTGATGGGAATGGTAGCCACAGGCCAGCAATCCCGATACTCATGATGGTGTCTTGAGCCCGGCAACCCAAGAGCAACCTGAGCAGGAAAACCACACTTCAAAGTCCCGCTGCTGCAAAAAGCCATCCACAGTAATTAAAGCCGAGATCTAAGTCACAGGGAGCTTGGTGGAGAAGGACATCAGGTCTGATGACTCAGTTTGATATTCAGAAGTCAGATGCTGGCAATGTAGTGGTTTGAATAGGTTTGGCTCCATAGACTCTACGTGTTTGCTTGGCCCATGAGAAGTGCACCATTAGGAGGCGTGGCCTTGTTGGAGGAAGTGCATCACTGTGGGGGTGAGCTTTGAGGTCCTATGCTCAAGCCCCTCCTGGGTGCCATTGGAAGACCATTTCCTTCTGCCTGTCTTTGCATCAAAATGTAGAACTCTCAGCTCCTTCCCTAACAACATGTCTGCCTAGATACTGCCATGCTTCCCGTTATGATGATAATGAAGTAAGACTGTAACCCAGCCCCAGTTAAATGTTTCCTTCATAAGACTTGCCATGGTCATGGTGCCTCTTCACAGCAAAGAAACCCTAATGAAGAAAGTGGCTAACTTCTATGTTCTCCTCTGACCTCACATGAACTAAACACACCCAGAAGAGAAGGAGAAAGAAAAAATAAAGAAACAAGCAAAAAACACCTAAAAATGGTATTGGAAAACTAACTACCAGACTCCTGCAAGATGTCCTTGTCCCTCAATGTTGTGCTGTGGTGCTCAGACACAAAGGCATGCACAACAAAATAAATTCACTAAAAAATAAAAGCAAAGCCTCGCTCACAAGTACAAGTTATGCTAACTCACATCATGTTTTGTAAAATTCAGTTTTTTCATCACAAACAGGTTATTTAATTTACACAACCCAGGGAGCCAGAAAGCACTGGCTCCATAATGGGTCAGACAGATATGTGAATGGAATGGTACTGCCAACAACCCTGTACACAACAGCCTTCACCTCTGCCTTCAGAAGGCACCTACCTTGCAAGTCAAAGACCTGGTGCAGGGCTTCTTGGTATCCAGATCAATGACCCCACAGTGGATGTCAGGATCAAACTCTCTTTCTGTCAGAAGCATACAAGCATTATTGCAGTGGATGTATTGTACTTTTTAAATAAGAGGAATCTCAGGATATGCAAATTATAGCCGTAATACAATATGCCATCTCATACTGCAGATGAGGTGTGAGCACTGCAGTAAACATTGTCCTCACTGGAAAGAACTCAGACAACTACAACAATATTTGCTTATGTATTGTGTCTAAGGGTATCTATATTCAGAAAAATCATGAGGAACAAATTTCCATACAGAAGGTGAGTATACATACAAGCAAGTGTGCTCTTTAAAACCACGAGTAAAGACAGATCCACCATGAAGGAACCTCTTCCCATGGCTCAAGTCAACTAGCTTTAAGTTAGTCATCAATGGGAGGAGAGGCCCTTGGTCCTGCGAAGGTTCTATGCCCCAGTATAGGGGAATGCCAGGACCAGGAAGCTGGAGAGGGTGGGCTGGTGAGCAGGGGGAAGGAGGAGAGGATAGGGGATATTTGGAGGGGAAACTAGGAAAGGGGACATTTGAAATGTAAATAAAGAAAGTAACTAATAAAGAAAAAAAAGGAAAAATAAAAAAGAAAAAAAAGAAAAAGAAAAAAAAAGAAAAAAAACAAAAAAGAAGAAAAAAAGAAAATCAAACAAACAAACAAAAAAAGAAAGTAACTAATAAAAACTAAACAATCTATACACCCAACTTTCTATACACAGAAACTTTAAGAGACAGCTGTGATGTTACCTGATAACCTCTTATTTAAAAACTTCCTGCTATTAGAACTGTCTTCAGATTTCTTTTCCAGAGTAGGCATTGCAGGAAGCCCTTTGCCATTCAGAATCTGTCCGGGTGAAGGCAAGGTTGGCTTTGGTATGGAGGGACAGTTAAGGGCAGGCTTGGCTGCAGAGCTCATAGCAGGACAGGCTGGCCCCACTGTGGATTTCAGTAGTGTGCCATCCATCTTTGGGAGCATCTTTTCCACCTTCACAGAGGGCGTCATGCTGTTGCAGGAAAGTGGGAATGCATTAAATGAGAACCCTGTTACTCCAGAGAGATAGGAGCAGAGCCTCAATCTACCTGAGCATGCACAGGCTCTGAGAAGGCCCTCTAAATTTTGTTTGAACCATTAAGAAAAGCTCGTAGAGTTTAATCCCTTTGGACAAAAAACCCAGTGTATAAAACTGACCTCTTTTATCCTTTTGGAAACCTGCCCCCATGGACCTACGGGAAACTCAGACCCCACAGTCAATGCAGTTTCTACAATTTTCAAAGCATGAAGAGTTCTAGAAGGACCAAGATGATGCCACAGAATCCCAGGAGAATTCCTCACAAGAGCCATCATGTTAATGAAAGAAATTATTAAACCAGGAGAGTATGAGTCATGGAAGCCCTCTGAGAACTTAATGCAGAAACCTAACGCAGCACTGAATGTCCCCTGAAGCCACTCTGCTGCTGCCAACAAGTAAGCCTTGAGTCAGTATATCCTGTGTCACTATTTGGGCTCTCCAATCCCTCAACACAGGCTTCTGTGACACCAGCATCAGACAGAGACAACTGGCAACCGGTTGGTGATCAGGAAGACCCATGCCACTAACAAAGCCACTTCTCTTATGATCTTACTGACACTGTTATTTTGCCTAGTAGAAGTGATGTCAGCAAAACCCTAAGGCTTCACTTAGTCCCCGCTGAGCCTACACTTGACAATGGATGCTTGGATAAGTGCTTGCAAACTCTAGTGCAGTCCGTACTCTAATAGCTGTTAAGCTGCCAAGTGACTTCAACACTGCCCTGCCATTTCTGTGGCTTTCAGACAGCTAGCTAGAGAAGTGAAAGTTCTAAGCGACCAGAACAGACTGTGGTGAAGAGCTGTTCCTGGAACAGCCTTACAACAGCCCAGTCACTGCAAACCCCTCTCACCTCACCCAGCTGGCAAGGCCCTTGTGCAGTAGCAGGTACCCAACTGTTTTCTGAGATAACCAGGGTTATGAGACACTAGAGATAAAATGGACGGCATACTCCCCCCCCCCCCAAAGGGAAGCAGGCCAAGGAAACACTACTTGCCATCAGGCTGCGAGACACCATGACAAAGCAAGATACACTTCAACCACAGTATACTGCTGTTCTTCCACTTGACCTCAAAAAAGCTCCTAGCTCCAGACCCACTTTAGAAGCTAATCAAAGAAACCATGGAAATGAGACTCCTTCTAGACTTCCCCCCTCACTGCTGTGACTTAAACCCTGATGCCTCAGACTCATGGAGAACTAGTGCCTCACTTCCACCAGGAAGACAATAGAATTAGGATTCAAACCCAGACCTCTATGACTTGACCTCATAAAGCATCCACACATACACCTCCTTTACCCATGTGAAAAAGGGGATAACAATACATACTCACAGGGATGTTGTGGCCAATACATGACATCGCAGACAAATATAGCTCGTTTTCAATAACTCACACAGAAAAAGATCAATAAATATTACTAGCCTTATTAATAGTGATAACTTAAATAGGTTCCAACCTGAGGTAGGGACAGGAAAAGTGCTACCAGTGTTCTTGGACCCCTCAAGTGAACTCTCCACTGACTTGGGCAGCCTGGATGCTCCCACACAGGACTGTCTCATCCTGACAACTAAGGGAAGCCTTACAAAGCCACATGGCCATACTTACACTCGTCCATGGGGGACTTTAATCTGTTGCACGGGATGCATGGGCTTCATGTTTCCCCTGAGCTGAAGTTTCTCTCTGGGCAATCTGAGTAACTTGGAGCTTGAGGATGTGCAAAGGACCCCTCCACTGGGGGGCCGGCTGCTTCCGCCAGCACCACCGCCTTTGCTTTTGGACAGAGAAGGGAAGAGGGAAAATACTGAAGGGTGAGGAACAGCCAAGGAAGGCTTGCTAGATGAGCTATGTCTTCTTTCTGAAACAGAAAACAAAGACAAAAAAAGAACATGTTTCAGGCAATCCTTGAATGGAAAGCTGAGACTGTTCCCTGCAACTAACCAACACATTTCTGTTAAAACACATGGCTAAGTAAAGCATGCTCTAAATCCAGCAGATTTCTTGTTTGTTTGTTTGCTTTGTTGTGTTTTTTGACACACAGTTCCTCTGTGTGGTCTTGGCTGTCCTAGATCTTGCTCTACAGCTAAGACTGGCCTCGAACTAACACAGATCCCCTGCTTCTGTCACCTGGGTACTGGGATTAAAGGTGTGTACCACTACCACCTGAAGAAAGCTCTTATGTAAGCCTAAAAGACTACTTAGTTACAGTATCTAGCAACTGGTCTTTCTGATTCCAGTGTCTATCAACATAAGGAGGTTTACCATATAAATCCATTCAGAAATTAAACAAGCATTAAACATGAGTAAAATGTCCTGTTGTTTTAGATGGAACAATTCACTCCGAGAAAATGATCTACTCATTTGCAGTTCTGCTAGTTGGCACTGCCTGGCATGCCTTCATTCTTTCTAGCACAATCCCTCTCTGATTCTCAGAATAAAAATGTTTAAGAAACAGACCCACTGGCCAGATTGTGACACCAAGGAAGAACATTTCTAGGACCATTTTAGCATTCCCTAAGAACCTGCTAAACTTTTCAGGTCATTTCAAACCCCTCCTACCTTTTAAAAAAATAATCTCAGTTCACTACAGATGGCATAATTCTGCTTCACACTACTAAGAAGCCAAAGGCTAAAGACCACAAAGAGGTAGATCTGTTGATTTTCCTTCTTTTGAAACCAGGAAATAATGTATGGGTAAGTACAGACTACAAAGCGGGTAACTGAGAACAAGGTCTGAGAGCAGATGAAAACAAACATAATTCAAGAACTGCTGAAAACACCACCGTAAGAAATGAGTTAGTCATCTGATCATGCTGTTTGAGGACATAGCAGCCCTGAACTCAGAATTTAAAATCACACTTTGCTTTAAGGCTTTATAAGATTTGCAAACCATCATTATCACACTATGGAAAACCATATGGACACTTAAAACATTAATCATGTTAGAGTCAACAACTAGAAGCACCATTGAAATAGCTAATTTCCAAATCTTCTTTTTATTGTTGAGAAACTCTCAGTGACTCTGGAACCTTACTCTGAAAGGGCCAGTACTTCAGAGACAGGTTCCCACCACAGCAAATGATGCTACGGACAAAAAAAAAAAAAAAAAAAAAAAAAAAAAAAAAAAAAAAAAAAAAAAAAAAAATCAAAACTCTCCCAACCAATACCAGGCAGGCAACAATCGAATTAAGAGCCAAATAGAGAGCCACCTGAAAGTGCTTCCTTACCCTGAACCCCATCATATAAAACTGTGTGCCAGGAATGTGTCCTGAAGTAATTTCAGTTTAATATTTTCTTCTATTTGGTACCTCGATTGTTTTGTTCAAAACTCAGTTTTTCTGCTTGGCCTCCATACTCAGTAGACTGAGGAAGTTTGAAAGACAGTCTGTACTAATAATGACTAGACCAGTCCTAATGCCCCACCCCACCACCACATGCAGACAGTCACAGACACAAAGACGCATATATACACACACACACACACAAAGCACATAAGTTAAAAATAAGAAAATCCAGTTGTATGATGTTTGAGGTCCTGGTGTCAGCTCCTAGCACTATAAAACTATTTGATTAATTTTTTAAAAAGTCAAAGAGGCCGGTCAAAATTTAGCTCGTCTCTTGTTATTCTAAAATGCCTTGAACACGTGCCCAAGTGTTTCAGCACTCTTCAGTAACAATTGGAAAGCTATGTCATAATTTTGCCTGCTGCCCAAGATAGGCAAGATTTCCAGGAGCCCTGTCTATTATCGACAAAACAGGTCTTCAGTTAACATTATTAAGATTGGTATAGTTCTTCCTCTGATAAGTTTTTCCAAATGACAGTAGCGCAGGGGTTCTTAACCTTGGCTACACTGAAATGACTCAAAGAGCTGTCAAAGGTCTAATGAGGCCAAGCATGGTGATGTGTAAGCTGTAAGCCCAGACTTGGGAGAGGTGAAGGAGGCCTCAGCTGTATCACATTCAAAACCTGGTGAGACTGAATACAATGGCAAGCCAGAAGATCTGAGGATTAACTCCCCCAAAACAACACAGTGCTGTTGTGCCAATTTAGTGTGATTTCCATTTTTTTCTTTGTGATAATTACTGGGAATAGAAAGTTCTCAAAAACTGGCCACTTGGAATGAAGATCTATGAATGAGAGATTTCTAAATCAAGAAATGTGCAGTCCACAATATAAAAATACAAGAAGTATGGGGCTGGTGAGATGGCTCAGCAGGTAAGAGCACCCGACTGCTCTTCCAAAGGTCCAGAGTTCAAATCCCAGCAACCACATGGTGGCTCACAACCATCCTTAACAAGATCTGACTCCCTCTTCTGGAATGTCTGAAGACAGCTACTGTACTTACATATAATAAATAAATAAATCTTTAAAAAAAAATACACACACAAAAAAAATACAAGAAGTATAAGCAAGTTAACAAAACTCCCCTAAAGGACTGTTACCAATCAATACTGAACTTAAAAATATATTGAAATGGGCACAATGTTAGAAGATGTCACAGTGTACTGGGAACATGACCTTTCAGAGGATACAGCAAATGAATGATATACGGAAATAACTCCACGACCCAGGCCAGAATATCCTCAACAAGCAAGAAAATGTCAGCAAAATGAATGAGCAAAATAGCAATATCAGAGAAGAAAAGGTAATTAGGTTACTGTAATTCAAAGAAAAAGATAGGAATGCTAAAAATAAAAAATACAGGGGAAAACTTCATCCCAGAAGAAAAGAACACCAGAAATGATTGGCAAATTGCTACATTTATAAACATGAACTAGGACGATCACACACGGAAAACATCTGGGATATAAACAAGAGATCACCCCTAAATAAGCATCCATGGTTCAGAAAGAACTACAATAGAAACTAAAGACACAGAGCTCTATTAAATGAAATTAGGTGATTTCCCACACCTAGTGAAAGACACTGATTTCCAAACACATAGTATTTAGAGCCTAAACAGACATGTTCTTAGAATACACCCTCCCATGAGATACTGTGATCAAGATGTTAAAACTACAATGAAACACACAACAAAAGAACCAACAGTACCAATGGGAAAGACCAACAAAGTCAATACACCAAACAACAGCCCAGCTCTTGTCAGCAACTCCCCAGGTCAGGAGAGTAGGGAGCAGTAGGTGTTTTTATTTACCTGTGTATGTGCATGCCATGTGTGTGCAGATGCCTGCAGAGCAGTAGGCAGCTGTAAGCTACCCAACCTGGGAAGTGGAATGACACTTGGCCTCTGAAAGAGCAACAACAGCACCTACCCATTGAGCCATTTCTCCTGCCCCTAACAGCATGTTTCAAAATTTGAGAACAATGCTCTCAATCAAATTGGCTCTCCAAACAAAACTATGTGAGGGAAACAAACTGGAATTTCAAGTCAAAGCCACTCAGGAGTACCCAGTCAACACTGCAGCAATAACTGAAACCAGCACTGTACATGCAAAGGACAAGAAAGGAGAGGAGAAACTAACTTGTACTGGAGGAATCCGTAGGTACAGTGGCAAGGAGGCGTGGTATTTAACACATGGGATGGGCTTCACTGGGATTCTTGAAATTTGTACATAAGTAAGAATGATCCCAGAGAGCAATCGTATGCAGAAAGCAATGTTGGAGGCACCTGATACCTGATGACGTCCATGCTCACTACAGAGCTACAGAAGAACAAAGCTCACATGGCAGTGCCTCAGGCGCATGACCAATGAGACAGAATAAAGGACACATAAATACGACCACAGCCACCTAATCAAACTCCACAGACATGTGTAAAACAAACAAAACCAGGGCGCAGTTCACCTCTCACAAAAATCAAGTCAAATGAATGCCCTTGATTTAAGACTTTAAACTCTGAAACTGCTAAAGAAAGTATAGCAAAAGTACTGCAAGTACTTTCTGACAGGGATTTCAAAAGGAAGGAAAGATCAAAAATAACTGATGATGAGACTATGAAAAATGTAAATACTTCTTTTTAAAGATTTATTTATTTATTATATGTAAGTACACTGTAGCTGTCTTTAGACACTCCAGAAGAGGGCGTCAGATCTCATTACAGATGGTTGTGAGCCACCATGTGGTGGCTGGGATTTGAACTCAGGACCCCTGGAAGATCAGTCAGTGCTCTTAACCACTGAGCCATCTCTCCAGCCCACATAAATACTTCTTACAACACTGGGACAATCAGCAACTTGGAAAGACTGTCGAAAGAATGGGAGGAAACACCTGCCAATCATACATCAAAGAAGATTAACATCTAGAACTTATAAAGAACTCCAAAACTTAAATATCAATATAATTGACTGACTGGTAGATAAACAATGGAATCCAAGAACTGCACAGATAGTTCTCCAATCAAGAAGCAGACTAATAGACAAATTTTGGAAATGTTGCTCGACATCACTGGCCATCAAGGAAATGCATCTATGCTTTTATTTTTGTAATTTATTAAGCTTTAATTTTACCCCAGTCAGAAAGAAAACAAGGGAGATGTAGCTCAATGCCTAGCATGCACTCAACTCCAATGTTCCATCCTAGGACCTCATGGCGTGGGTATAGGGGAGCTCCTGTAATCCTAGCACTGGAGAGGAAGATCAAGGCCAGCCCAGGATACAGGAGATCTGAACACAAAACAAGCAAATAAAATAAAAAAATAGGAAATGCTGACAACTACATGAGAGGAAAGAACTCATCATGTTGAGAGTGTAAAATGTGAGTCTATCAAAGTCAGGAGGTTTCTCAAATCACTGAAAAAAATTCCCACTGACTCCGCCATAACCATGTCTAGGTGTGCATGTATGCATGAAGGGTTCTAAGTCGGCATTCCAGAGAGACTTGTAATCCATGTTTACACTTTACCTCTGCACAATAGCCAAGGCATAAAGCTGGGATAGCTGTCCATTGACTAACATTACTCAACCAGAAACACGAAAATTGTGATATTTGTAGGAAATGGAGCATTTTCCTCTCATTTGTAGAACGTAGATGTGAAACACACACACACACACACACACACACACACACACACACATACAAGGGGAGGGAGGGAGAGAAGGAGGGAGGGAGAGCTCTGAGGGAGGAAGAAGTCTGCAGGAATGAGGAGAAAGAAATAAGAAAGGGCAATGAAATGTCTCATGTATTTCGGGGAAGAAGAGCCAACAGGATGGATGTCATGAGGTGTATGGGGAGAGATGGAGGCAGCAAGGGGGCAGGGTGGGGGAAGACACAGGCCTAGAGTGCAAGTACACATGCCACAAACCCCAAGTATAATGTATCAACTTCTTTGCATGCCTCTGCTTCTCTCTGAGATTATGACGGACCTGGTTTGAGGCATCTGAGGCAGGCCCAGAGCACCCAGACTCCTGTGAGCGTCCTTTACCATGTGAGGCTCTGTGCAGCCTAGTTTTCAAGCCTGCGCTGCCCGTGCTAGACTAGGCTAAGACTTCAACGACCATTTACCATGACGAAGTGTACTGGCTGGTTTTGTGTCAACTTGACACAGCTGGAGTTATCACAGAGAAAGGAGCTTTNGTTGGGGAAATGCCTCCATGAGATCCAGCTGCAGCGCATTTTCTCAAGTGATCAAGGGGTAGAGGCCCCTTGTGGGTGGTGCCATCTCTGGGCTGGTAGTCTTGGGTTCTATAGGAGAACAGGCTGAGCAAGCCAGGGGAGACAAGCCAGTAAAGAACATCCCTCCATGGCCTCTGCATCAGCTCCTGCTTTCTGACCTGCTTGAGATCCAGTCCTGACTTCTTTCAGTGATGATCAGCAATGTGGACATGTAAGCTGAATAAACTCTTTCCTCCCCAACTTGCTTGTTGGTCATGATGTTTGTGCAGGAATAAAAACCCTGACTAAGGCACTAAGTAAGTTAAAATCTGCACAGGCTGAAAACAGGGTTTGAGATAGGGCTCTCTACTCCTCAGTGTTTTCCAAACTTCTATTAAATGCAACTTGCATCCTTCTTACCAAAAGCCACATAAACTACTGGTGTTTTTCTTTTAATTTTAGATTAATTGTACGTATAAGTGTTCTGCGAACGTGTGTGTGTGCGTGCGGGTGTGCGTGTGCGCACGCGCGCGCGTGTGGAGGCCGAGGAGCTGTTGGAACTGGAGTTATGACCCTGGGTCTGTCTTCTGCAGGAGTAACCAACGTGCTCCTTAACCCCAAATCACCTCTTAAGCCCATTTTATTGTTGTTATTTTGTTTTTAAATCAACATTTGAATGGAAGTTACTTATTTTCAAATTTGTCACTCTCCCTTCCTCCTTAGTTCGACACGTTTGTGCAGAGTACCCCTGGTGTCTCAGGACCATCGATGTAAGTGTCTGGGCACTTAGCCCTCATAATCTCTATCACTTAACCAACAGTAGTGCCCATCTGCTGGAGACAACCTTTCCCGCTCCTATCATTTCCAAATGGGCTGTGAGGTCCAGTAGCATGACTCTCAGCTGACAGCTATTTCCAAGTCAAAACATCACTGAAGTAATAGTGACATTAAAATGACTGTCTATGGCAATCCACATGTGCTAGTTTGCTTTCTGATGCTGGAATAAAACGACCAAAAGCAATGTGGAGAGGAAATAGAAGAGTTTATTTGGTTTATAAGTTACAGACTATTATCAAAGAATCCTATGCAAGAATTCAAGATAGGAAACGGGAGGCAGGAACTAACAGTGAGACCACTGAGGAACACTGATACTTATGATCTCGCTTCTCTTGGTTTGCTAAGTTGACTTTTCTCAAGTCCGGCTTTATCTGCCCAGAATTAACACCGCTCATAGTGAGCTGAGCTGGGCCCTCCTACATTAGCCAATCAAGATAATGCCTCCAGACATGCCCACAGGCTAATCAAAAGGAAGCCAATTCCCTTGAGGCTCCTTCTTTCCAAATATTGCAGTTCAAAAGAGAAAGAGAAACTTCTCCCCATCTAGGGAGTCGGAACACATAGTCTGGTTGGTCCTGCTCGCTGGGGGAGTTTTAGAAGGTGTGTCCTTGCTTGAGGTAGCAGCAAGTCACTGAGCTGGGGTGTGTACTTTGAGAGCCTAAGGCCTTGCCTTTCTTCCATTTTGCCTCTTTGCTTATTGGTGCCTGCAGTCACTACATGAGCTCTCAGTTTGCTGCCCCAGGCGCCATGCCTCGCCACCCTCCTGGACTCTTAGCCCTATGGACCCAATCATATGCCAAAATGAGCTCTTTTCTGTTTGTTTTTCAAAACAGGATTTCTTTCTGAAGCTGTCCTAAAACTTGCTCTATAGACCAGGCTGGCCTCCAACTCAGAGATCAGCCTGGCTCTGCCTCCTGAGTGCTGGGATTAAAGGCATGTGCCACTATCATTTAGCTCAAAATAAGATTTTTTAGATTGCCTTTGTGTTTTATCATAGCAACAGAATAAAGTAATACACCAGGTCTGAGGTCGCTCAGCTTGACAGCTGAAGCTAATGACAGCACCACACAAAGCAGCTCCCACACCTGTTTGATCAACACTATAGGAGTAATAAGGGGTTTGTGGTATAGGAAGGAAAATGCAACTACAATTGTGTAATTTTTTTTATATATTGGGTATCTGAGTATTCTCATAGCAATTGTATTATAGTTCAGGTCACCATCTATATTAGTCAGGGTTCTCTAGAGTCACAGAACTTGCAGATAGTCTCTATATAGTAAAGGAATTTATTCATGACTTACAGTCTGCAGTCCAAATCCCAACAATGGTTCAGTAGTAGTTGTGAATGGAAGTCCAAGGGTCTAGCAGTTGCTTAGTCCCACACCGCAAGAAGGCGAAAGAGCAAGAGCCAGACTCCCTTCTTCCAATGTCCTTATATGGTCCCCAGCAGAAGGTGTAGCCCAGATTAAAGGTGTGTGCCACCACACCTTTAATCCCAGATGANCTTGGACTCGGAGATCTCCCTGTCTTAATCTTCTGGATTCAATCACCACTGTGTCTCAAGATCTCCATACCAAGATCCAGATCAGAAACTTCTATCTCCCAGTCTCCAGATTAGGTTCACTGGTGAGCCTTCCAATTCTGGATTGTAGTTCATTTCAAATATAGTCAGGCTGACAACCAGGAATAGCCACTACACCATCTTAAGTTAGGTCGGCTTACTTTGGGGCTTTGCTGCTGCTGCTGTTTAATATTTATGATGGTGCAACAGTGATGCCCACTCAGGAAAGCAGTATTTGAGTTTCAGTGTACACTGTTTCTAAACTAAAATGCTCAGGTTAGGTATATTTAATGTATTTTTGACTTATAGTTTCATCTTTTCACTTTTAAAACTAAGATTGTTAACTAGCACGTGCAATGTACTTTCTCTCTTAAGATCAAATGATTAGGTAAAATGAGCCATCCACTTAGATAAAATCATTTCTACCACACTGTTCATTCTGAGAGTGCAACATTTCTCCCAAAGCCACTAATATACTGTAGAATAACTTATACCATAACAAATTTTGTATTTGCTTGTATGTGATATATATGGGATGACGAGTTTTTGGACAGAGGTATCAGAAAACAACACCCCCTCCAAAACAAAACAAAACTAAACAACACTACTGCCATTGTTCCTGGCTGCCTATGAGAACTCAAGACCCATTACAGAGACACTGTAACTACAGGACATGGAAAGATCGCTTCCATCCTGAAGAGGAAGAGGAAGCTTCGCAGCTTTAGAAATCGCTATGGAGGCTTCTGGGGTAAACCTCTCATCAATAATCTTAACCAGCTATGAATTCTGTCAGCTACAGCTGTGACGAACACAGTAATGTATAGGGGATGAACAACTACTTTCCTAATGGACAGAAGGAAATTCATACCTGGTCCTGTAAATATGGAGAAAAACTCACAGGTAGGGAACTGTATTAGACAGGGTTCTCTATAGTCACAGAATTTATGGAATAAATATCTATTTCTCTGTCTTCTACCTATCTATCTATCTATCTCCCTCTCCCCTCTCTCTCCCCTCCCCTCTCCCCCTCTCTCTATATAGATAGATAGAT
>NC_034597.1:6047901-6085082 GCF_900095145.1 Mus pahari | reverse complement strand
AAAAAAAAAAATCTAGTAGTTGCTCAGTCCCACAGGCTGGGTGTCTCTGCTGGTTTTCTGTATATGCTGGGATTCCAAAGATATAAGCTCCAATGCCAGTAAAGATGTGCAGGCAAGGTGAGGACAAGCAGGCAAAGGAAAAAACCTTCCTTCCTTCCTGTCCTTCTATAGCTTCCTGTAGAAGGTGTGGTCCATATTAAAGGTGTGTCTTCCAGTCCCAAGATCCAAATCATAGGCCTCTTGCCCTCCTGTCTCCATTTCTCGATCTTAATCCCTCCAGATACAGTCAGGTTGACAACCAAGAAGCATCATCACTGGAGCTCATAGGCCCCGAGGTTAGGGGAGAAGGACCTACTACAGTAAGGTGTTCTCTTAATCAGCATCTCTATGTCCATATAGTAGTATAGTTCTCAGACACCATCAGAGAAACGTCTAACAGTGGACAGACAATAACACCGACATTCACCATGGGAGGAAGTGCAGAGAATGAGTGTCTGCAGAATTCTCGAGGACCATCAAGGAAGGGGGAGGTGGAAAGACTGTAAGAGCCAGAGATTGGGAGGAACAGACCAAAGCTATGTCATGGATATAACAAGAATACCATCCTCATGGATCATCCGTGGTTGTCTGCACAAGCCAGTTGACACTTCAGCATGAATGAAAGAGGAAGAATGAAAGAGGAAGGCTCGGGAGCTAAGTAACTATTGATAGTTGATGGCTTCTGGAGGAAAAAGAGCCAGTTTTTCTTAAGGGTGTGGTCCCCTGTGAAAGCTCCACTGACTGCTGTATTAGTCAGGGTTCCCTAGAGTCACAGAACTTAAGACATGACTCTCTATACTGAGGGAACTCACTGTGATGACTTACAGACTGCAGTCCAACTACCCTAACAATGAGCAGCTGTGACTGGGAAGTCCAAGGATCTAGTAGTTGCTCAGTTCCACGAGGCTAGGTGATGTTTCAGCTACTTATACTGAAGTGTAGAAGTAGATTCCAACAGATGTGCTGGCAGATAAGTGCAAGCAGGCGAAGAGGAGAGCCTTCCTTCTTCCAATGTCCTTACGTAGGTTTGCAGCAGAAGATGTGGCCCAGATTAAAGGTGTGTGCCACCACTCCTAAATCTGGGACTTGTTTTGTCACAGGCAGACCTTGAACTCAGAGATCTCCTTGCTTCAGTCTCCTGGGCCTAAATTTTCATGGTTCACTGTGCCTCAAGATCTCCATGCCAAGATCCAAGTCAGAAACTTTTGTCTTCCAGCCGCAAGAGCACAGGTGAGCCCTCCAATTCTGGATTGTAGTTCATTTCAGATATAGTCAAGTTGACAACCAGGAATAGCCATTACAATCCACCCCTTGACAAATAATATCTCATATCCACATGAAACAATAACAAGGTCATGAATACGCATAACATGATATTCCTTGTAAAATTGCAAACACATTTGTAAATTTACAATGGGGCAATGTCCCTTAGGAACACTCTTTTAGTATCTCAACTTAAATACTGATTAATGTTAAAGAAATTGGAGGGAAGCACAAATAGCTATACAAATGTGTTCTTAACAAAATAAAACAGGGCCAGGCAGTGGTGGCGCATGCCTTTAATCCCAGCACTTGGGAGGCAGAGGCAGGTGGATTTCTGAGTTCGAGGCCAGCCTGGTCTACAGAGTGAGTTCCAGGACAGCCAGGGCTATACAAATGTGTTCTTAACAAAATAAAACAGGGCCAGGCAGTGGTGGCGCATGCCTTTAATCCCAGCACTTGGGAGGCAGAGGCAGGTGGATTTCTGAGTTCGAGGCCAGCCTGGTCTACAGAGTGAGTTCCAGGACAGCCAGGGCTACTCCGAGAAACCCTGTCTCGAAAAGCAAAAAAAAAAAAAAAACAAAAAACAAACAAACAAAATAACAAAAAACAAAACAAAAGAAAAAACAGAAGAATCCACTTTACTTTATTTATAATCCTTGTTTCTGCAACTGGTCATATGGCCTTACCCATTCTATATTTTTTCCACCCTCTGCAAGCACCCAGCAGGTCTTGGCTCTTTTCCTGGAGGATTGACCCACACCTTCATTCCTAATGGGTCTGCATTCTTTGTCATCCTGCTTGGATTAGGCTGTTGTAGTTTCCCATTGACTTTAATCACAGGACATGGTAGTACTAAGAGACGCCCCAAGGGACCTTCTGCAGTCCAGACATAATCCTGCTTACCTCCACTGTGGGGAGGCAGTGTAGTGTCTCCATGGTAATCTGGATCTATCACCCCTCCTAACACTGTTATTCNTTTCTTAGCCTGTTGGTTTAAGGGCATTAGAAGCCCAAAATGACCAGGGGGAAGTTTGAGCTTCCAGTTCAATGGGATGTTTGTTGTGGCTCCTGGTAGGAGCACTGCCCCCTCTGGAACCAAAACTTCTAGGCCAGCAGAACCTAGGGTTGTGGGAACAGGAAGCAAAAATTTTCCTAGAGGGTCACTAGTAGTGCTAGTAAGTGGAACTATTCCCTTTCCCACCCCTTGATTCCTGGACCCATGGATCCTGGCTATGGAAGAAACTGTACCATGTACTGGCCACTGACTCAAAGCAATTCATTCAAAGTTCTCTTCTGAAGAACTGTGACCCAACCCTCCATACTGCTGCCACCTAACTGATGCTGTTACTGTGTCTTCAAAAGGCCATTCCATCTTCTATCAGATCAGCTGCTTAAGGATGGTGCAGAACATGGTGAGACCAGTGGATTCCATGATTGTAGGCCCACTGTCACAACTATCTGGCTGTGAAATAAGTTCCTTGGTTGGAAGCAATACTGTGTGAAAATACCATGATGATGGATCAGGTATTCTGTAAGTCCACAGATGGCAGTTTTAGCAGAAGCATTAGATGCAGGAAAGGCAAATCCATAACCAGAATAAGTATCTACTCCAGTATGAACAAAATATTGCCTTTCCACAGAGGAAGTGGTCCAATGTAGTCAACCTTACACCAGACTGCTGGCTGGTCACCTCAAGGAATGGTGCCATATCTGGGGCTCAGTGTTGGTCTCTGCTGTTGGCAGATCTGGCATTCAGCAGCAGCTGTAGCCAGGTCAGCCTTGGTGAGTGGAAGTCTGTGTTGCTGAGCCCAAACATAAGCCCCATCTTGGCTACCATGGCCACTTTGTTCATGTGCCCATTGAGCAATGACAGGGATGGCTGGGGAAAGAGGCGGACTGTCCACAGAACGGGTCATCTTATCCACTTGATTCCTGAACTCCTCCTCGGCTGAAGTCACCTTTTGGCGAGTATTTACATGGGACGCAAATATCTTTACATCCTTTGCCCATTCACAGAGAGCTATCCACATGCTTCTTCCCCAGATGTCTTTCTCACCAATTTTTCCAATCATGACCCTTCTAAGTTCCTGATCATCCAGCCAATCCATTGGCACAGTGAACAATTGTACATCTGACCATTTCTTCTTCCAAACAAACTGTAATACCATGTGTACTGTCTGAAGTTCTGCCCACTGTGAAGATTTCCCTTCACCTTGTCTTTCAGGGTTGTCCCGGAAAGGGGTTGTAATGCTGCAGCTGTCCACTTCTGGGTGGTGCCTGTATAATGTGTAGAGTCATCAGTAAACCAGGCCCTAGTCTTCTCCTCTTCAGTCAGTCCATCTTAGGGAAAACCCCAGGGGACTATAGGCGCATGCTTGGCAGCAGGTGGCATTGTAACTGGAGTAGAAACCATAGGCATTTGAGCAACTTCTTCATGTAACTTGCTTGTGCCTTCAGGACCTGCTCTGGCCCGATCACGTATATACCACTTCCATTTGATAATAGACTGCTGCTGTGCACGTCCCACTTTATGACTTGCAGGGTCTGATAACACCCAGCTCATGATAGGCAGTTCAGGTCGCATGGTAACTTGGTGTCCTATTGTCAAACGTTCACTTTTCACTAGCACCCAATAGCAGGCCAATAGCTGTTTTTCAAAGGGAGAACAGTTGTCTGCAGATGATGGTAGAGCTTTGCTTCAAAATCACAAAGATCTCTTTTGTGATTCACCTGCAGGAGCCTGCCAGAGGCTCCAAACAGCATCTCTATTTACCACCAACATCTCAAGTGCCATCGGGTCTGCTGGATCACATGGTCCAAGCGGTAGAGCAGCCTGCACAGCAGCCTGGACCTGTTGAAGAGCCTTCTCCTGTTCCAGGCCCCACACAAAGCTAGCAGCTTTCTGAGTCACTTGGTAAATGGGCCTGAGTAACACACCCAAGTGAGGGATGTGCTGCCTCCAGAATCCAAATAGACCCACTAAGTGTTGTGCTTCTTTCCTGGTTGTAGGAGGGGCCAGGTGCAATAACTTACTTATCTTTCACCTTAGAAGGAATATCTCTGCATGCCCCCACACTACTGGACTTCTAAGAATCTCACTGAAGTAGATGGTCCTTGAATTTTGGTGGATTCACTTCCTATCCTCTGATACCCATATGTTACCAATTAGTCCAAAGTGGTTGCTACTTCCTTCTCACGTGGTCCAATCAGAATAATGTCATCAATACAGTGCACCAATGTGATGTTTTGTGGAAGAGACAGATGATCAAGATCCCTTCTAACTAAATTATGACACAGGGCAGGAGAGTTAATATATCCTAGAGGCAAAACTTTAAAGGTATACTTCTGGCCTTGCCAATTGAAAGCAAATTGCTTCTGGTGGTCTTTATGGATAGGAACTGAGAAGAAGGCATTTGCCAGATCAATATCCGCATACCAGGTACCAGGAGATGTGTTAATTTGCTCAAATAATGAAACTACATCTGGTCCAGCAGCTGCAATTGGAGTTACTACCTGATGTAGTTTTCCATAGTCAACTGTCATTCTCCATGATCCATTTGTCTTCTGCACTGGCAAAATAAGAGTTAAGGGGAGATGTGGTGGGAACCACCACCCCTGCATCTTTCAAGTCCGTGATGGTGGCAGTAATTTCTGCAATTCCTCCAGGAATATGATAGTTTCTTTTCTTTTCTTTCTTTTTTTTTTTTTTTGAAAGATTTATTTCTTTAATTTATATGAGTACACTGTCTCTGTCTTCATTCATACCAGAACGGGACATTGGATCCTATATCAGATGTTTGTAAGGCACCATGTAGCTACTGGGATTTGAACTCAGGACCTTAGGAAGAGAAGTCAGTCTTCTTAACCACTGAGCCATCTCTCCAGCCCAGTAGTTTTTGATTCACTATTTTCTTTGGCATAGGCAACTCTAAAGGCTTCAATTTAGACTTTCCAACCATAATAGCCCTCACTCTACAGGTCAGGGAACCAATGTGAGAATTCTGCCTATTTCTAAGTATATCTATCCAATTATACATTCTGGAACTGGAGATAGGACCACAGGATGTATTCGGGGAACCTATCTACTGAACCTACTGTGTGTGAGTTGGACATCCGTCAAAACTCCATTAATCACCTGCCCTCCATAAGCCCCTAATTTAACTAGAAGGTCACAATGTTTATTAGGATCTCTCCTGGGATCAGCATCAATTCAGAACCAGTATCCAACAGACCCCAGAAAGGGTGATTATTTCCTTTCCCAGTGTTCAATTAGCCTTGTAAAAAGCCATAGGTCCCTCTCGGGAAGTACTGTGGAGAAAGGCTAACAGCAAATCTTTTGGGTGTCTTATCAAGATCCTTCCTCAAGGGAACCTGGCCACCAACACACTGTATGACATGTGACATCCATCCCCCCCACCCCACCCCACCCCCACAGCAGGAGGCTATGAGGAGGGAGGGTGAGAGAGGATGGGGTTGTTCCATCTACTTTCCAAAGGGAAGGCAACAATGAATACTGAATTTATAACTCTGAATTCATGCTTAGTTGTTTTTGTTCCCTAATTATAAGTATGAAAACCCAGGTATAAATAAAAAGAAATAAAGCAAATAATTATATATTTTAATCTCTGCTCTAATAGTAAATATTTGATATTAAGAATACAGCTTTCTAAAAAAAACTATTTTAAAAGTAGTTTATAAATCTTTACTTTTGTGAATTCTTTTACTGCTACACAATACTGAACAGAGCTGACGTGATTATTAAACACACACACTTTTTACAGAAGAATCCCAGGGCGCAAGTGAGTACATCACTTAACACCACCGCATGAGGACCTTTGTTCAGCTCTCCAGAGCTTACATGAAACTGGACCCAGCACCATACATCTGCAAGCCCCGCACTCCTACAGCAATAGAGGAGGAAACAGGAGAACCTTAGAAACTTCTAGGCAGTTAGCCTGGCTCTTACATGGTGGCAAACACGGTGAGAACAGACACTGAGTTTGTCCTCTGACTTCTACACTCATGCTATGGCACATGGACTCCCCACACTCACATACACACAGAGAGAGACAAGGTCAGGGAATCCAGGCAGAGCTTTAAAAAAAAAAATCTTAAGAGTTCTAGCCTCAATTACACATGCAAAGCACAGCTAGCACCACCACTACTCATGACCACTGTCCTCTTGGTGGACATCATGAAATGGGATAACAGCTAAGAAAAGCATCTTCAACTCAAGTTCTTTTCTTGAATCTTATTAAATGTTTTACTATTCTCTTATCCTCCAAAAGACTAAGAGATGAGACATCTCAGCAGAGCCAGCAGCAACTTGTGCCAAGCATAAGTGCATTAATAGGATTTAGGGGACTATCTCAGTCTGATCAATTTCCTAACATAGTAGTAAAATTCCCCAGTCTGATAAGGGTCATCAGTGGAAAAGAAAAAAACTTAAAGATGGTATCTCTTGGGTACTATAGCACAGCTACACAGTGTACTACAGACTAACACTCAGTTCCCCCCATGACTGTGTGGCTGACTGCGGCTGCCCAGGATCCACAGACAGTCAGTATCCTTGACCCAGGAGAGGGCAGAACTGAAACCTTGCATTTGTCTGTAGAGACTGTATGAGGGCCGACTGGAGCGCCTCTGCCGCACTTGGCGGGCAGGAGCCACGCGTCCCAAGCCCTCTTCAGATAGCAGCTTAGAGAGACAGAATTCATGCAAAAGGATATAAGCTCACAACAAAGAATGTTTAGTCAACCAATTTTGTTTTAAAATTTTAGAGTTTGCTTATCTTCCTGACAAGTCTCAAGTAAAACTCAGGAAAAAAAACAAAAAAACAAAAAACGGAAATAGCATGGAAGAAGGTATTATGGTACACGTTCAACCTAGTAAGGTTATCAAGCCCATGACTTTTCTTTAAATGAAACTCACGCTTCAAGATACTGCCAGGGAAGAGTAACTAGTCTGCATTCAGCCTCACACCTGTTCACAGCATGTCAAGTCTATGGATACACACACTTCTTGGCCGGGCATATACCATATAGCAACACATTCCATTGAAAGCTTAGTTTAGATTCTCTCTTTCATTCATAAGATGCCCCTTCACTGACTTAGTATAACTCTTCTTATGTCCAGGTTAAAGATGCAATGTTCTTCTAATGGGGCGCTTTATCAACCCCAACTGTCACAGTTTACTCTCAGCCTGCCAAAGACAGCATGTAAAAGCATCACCTGCCTTTCATCATGGTAATATCCTCCCCACCTAAGGAATATCCAAGACAAAGACCTGCAAAGAGGGGGTAAATCACGCTTTCAAACTCCTAGCAGTTCTTTCTTACACATCAACTCTGAACTGACCAGTGTTCCCCCTGAAGCTGCCATGCACAGCAGTCATGCTTCAGACCTCTCATTAACTCTGCCCCCACCTGGCTTACTACTTACCAGTATTCTACGTTATGTAAATGTACCAACTGACTAGGACAATGTTTGCTTTAGCACTGTTCCAAGCAGTATTTATCAAACAATGGCTTTAGTTTAATGCAGGAGTTCGTATTTATTTTAATAAAACCACGTGGCAGCCCATAGACAACTCTCAACTGACTACACAGCGATGTTTCTATTTAACAACACCTCATCACTTTCAAAGGTACCAGCTTTTTCCTGTTACTGTCATCTTCTTTCAGATGCACTCCTCCCATCTATGGGCCTAGCAAGCATGGCTACATTCCAGCCATGATTATCTCAGGCTCACTTCAGGTCTCAGTCCCTTTCTCCCTGACTCTGTGTCTTGAGAGAGGGCACGATGCAGTGTAACTGCTGAAAAGGAAGCCAGTTGGGGGCACTGTCCCCAGAAAATTCAAATTTCAAGTTAGGGAGTCCAGAGCTGACCTCTGGCATGCAGTGCATCAAAGAACAGTTACCCAGAGCCAGGGCTGGGAGGCAGCTTCAGAGTGCTTAGGTGGGTTACGAATAGCCCTGGAGAACACACAGAGAGAGAACTCTTCCCCAAAGCACTTGGCATCATTTCCACTAGAGAGATTTAAATGAAAGGGATGATTTCAATACTGGCTGCCCTAACAAATTAGTCTCCAACTGCTACCTCTGCCAAAGCATTTTCCTCTCTTCTAATGTAGAGGTGCTTTTAAAAATAAAACGTAAGTGAAAAGTGCAGAATAGAGAGTCATTTACAGCACTTGGGCCACTTGAAACAACTTTTCACTAAAGGTCTATAATCAAATTATCAAGCTCCTCAAGTCAGGGTTTTATGAGGAAAATAAAGGCCTCACTAAAGCGCTGGGTCCTTTGGCATTTCCACATCTTTGGGTAGGGCTCGCTCTGCAGCACACCATTCACTCTGCTGCATGAAAGAGACCAGATCACAAAGGGCAGATTACAAGGGAGAGTGACTCCACTGTGGGGGAAGGGACAAGCATGAATGGACTGTAAATAATGTTGCTAAGAAAGGAGAAGGAATATGGCAACCTCCAATAATCCTCCTGCCAGGAAGGCTTCCCAAGCCGACTGTCCTTTAACTGTTTTCAAGTATGTGAGAAATACAAAAACCTTACAGAACATCTATGGTACATCTCCTTTGCCTGCTTAACTTGCAGCTCTCCGAAAGCATTTGTTAAAACACTTTTAATAGGTACCAAATACCCAATATAGCACTGGAAATGACACGAGGAGCGGTGCGTGTTAGCACCCCCGCCACTGCAGCTGGAGTATAACACCTCCTTCTCACTGTCTCTGCCACGACACACCTTTTCGGAAGGAAAACAGAATGAACACTCTGGGTGGCCACCTGGTTTCCTGAAGGTATTGTATGTACACTTCTGCAATCCTGGTGCAGATTCAGACTTCTACTTGAGGGCTACCAACTCCTCAGACACATGACACAGGGGGCCTTCTGGGAAGAAACAGCTCTAAAGCACCCAACTGTCCACGCGTTTAAGCCACCACTGTCACCTAAAGCAACCAAATGTCCACGTGTTTAAGCCACCACTGTCACCTAAAGCAACTGTCCACGTGTTTAAGCACCACTGTCACCAAAAGTACCCAACTGTCCACGTGTTTAAGCCACCACTGTCACCTAAAGAACCCAACTGTCCACGTGTTTAAGCCACCACTGTCACCTAGCTGCTGTTGACTGCATCTGCTGCCAACCCAGGGGTAACACACTGGCTGATGTTTCTATTTGCCAAGAGTCACAGGGACTTCCTTCTCCCTCTTTGCTGTTCTCTGGAAACTAGTGAAAGACCAATCACTGTGCCTGTAGTAAATTGACCTCTATCATCAAGCGGACCTTCTATTACATTTCTCCTTTTAAGTGTTCTTATTCCTCGAGTATCAATGACCAGAAAAGGGAAAAAATAGATAAATAAAAGGTGAAACTCCCAAATCCATCAGTCTCTAGAGACAACTGTGTGTGTGTGTGTGTGTGTGTGTGTGTGTGTTTAAAAAAAAAATACAAAACTAAAATAAGTAAATTAGCCGTGTGATTTACACCTGTAATCCCTACATTCAGGAAGCTGAAGTCAAAGTCTCATCATGAGTTCCAGGCTACTGTGGGCTACATCAGTAACTTCAGGCTACTTTCCTATAAAATGTAAGTTTTATATCCACAAGTAAAGAGAACATACAAAAAACAAACAAACAAACAAAACTAGTAAACCTGATAATTACAGGAGTTTTTTCTTGCTTCTTACTTTTTTGTTTTTTGAGGACAGGGTTTTTGTGTAGCCCTTGCTATCCTGAAACTCATTCTACAGATCCGGCTGACCTCAAACTTTTTTATTGCTTTTTCAAGGGGAAAATTTTGTGCAAGTCTCATCTTCCAGGTCAAGGAGAAGGCTCCACTCCAAGAGGCAAGGGACTAAGAGCAGCCCCTGCTGAGTGTCGTGCTCTGCCTGTCTCAGCAATCTCCAATCCTGCAACCATCTTATCTGGACAGAGGACAGCAAAACCTAATGAGTCACAAGGTGCCAACAGCAAACCCTCAGCTCGACCCCACCTCCACACCACCAGCCTGCAGTGAACACTGTGTGACAGACCCCACCTCCACACCACCAGCCTGCAGTGAACACTGTGTGACAGACCCCACCTCCACGCCACCAGCCTGCAGTGAACACTGTGTGACAGACCCCACCTCCACNCCACCAGCCTGCAGTGAGGCTGGGGGCTTCCTTGGTGACCCTATGTAAAGTTTTTTTTCCTAAACAGAGTGACTGCTGTTTATAAATGAAAGGCACCAGTGGCAGCAAATGAAACCAGAGACCACGGTGCTAACACTGCAGTTTTAGACACTTCCTATCAGCAGCATTTTGATTAAAGTTTCAAGATCTATTTATCTTTAAAGTCCTATAACTGGGGACCTGTTTTAACTTGTACTGAAGCCACCCAGTCAAGCTCATTACTTGAAGAAGGCATGAAATGTGAGCCCAGGAAGAACTGAAGAACTTGTGGTCATCTTCCTCCTGGCCCGAAGCACAGACCTATTGGTGCTCTAACAAAGTAACTGAAAACAGTCAATATTGGAGTCCGAAACTGTAATTTTATTCACTCCATCCGAGCTGCTGAATGACTTTCCAAGGTTGCTGTTTGTATTTTGAAGATTTTCTTCACAGTGTTCTGTTTGAAATTTACTATGAATGTGAAGTACCAGGACAAAACAGCTTTCAAACACATTCTACAGGAAACACTGAGCTGTCTGTCATGAAACCTCACTCACCACAAGAGTAAAAAACAAAACAAAACAGAGGGTGCTACAAGGCTCTTCCATTTTTAGAGGGGAGTACCCAGTGCATCCTCAGGGTTCTGAAATCCAGGAGCTGTTTGTTCGGTGCAAACCTCAGCGTTTTCCAAAAGTTAATAGCAAACTCAACTCCTGCCTGCATTTGAACTTTGGCCAGATCACTCAAATGACATTTCAGAATGGCTCCTGCAAACAGCTTGCAGCAGTTAATCCCTCTAGCTGAGATTAGCACTGATCCCGCAGGACTGCAGAGCTCCCTCCCTCTAGCACTTGAGCAGCAGAGTCCTCCCCTCCGCGCCTGTTAACAGAACAGGACAAATGCCAGAAGGAAGAGATGCTTCCATAAAGTCTTCCAGACTGAGCCCAGCTCTCTTCGAGGGAGGGAGCGTCTGCAGAGCGCGTCCCTAACCTACCTTCTACAAGTTTACTGAGAACCAGGCCCCAGGCCACACACAGCTGGTGAAGACTGCCAGGTAACACTCACGGGGAGGACAGGCTGCTCTGAAGAGAGGCTTCTGGCTGGCCACCTTCTCTTCAGAGCTCTGCTGTGCTTCAGGGCAAACCTGCATCGTGATGTGGGTCTGCCCACCAACTCCAAATAGGCTCCATGTTTGGGCTTATGTAACATTTGCTACTACTGTAAAAACCACTTGAATTACAAAGGTCCTGGCAGATCAAGAGAAAACAGGGGGTGGAGTCTAGTTTCATCTAATAAGGTCATAGACGGCATGCCAGCTGGTATAAATTAATTCCTCTATATCGGTGATTCTCAACCTTCCTTTCCTCATATAGTGGTGACTCTATATATATATATCTGATAT
This sequence comes from Mus pahari, assembly GCF_900095145.1. NCBI lineage: Eukaryota > Metazoa > Chordata > Mammalia > Rodentia > Muridae > Mus > Mus pahari. The sequence goes on along the minus strand of NC_034597.1, from coordinate 6,073,208 downwards.
ACAGAATATATGATATGTGGTCCCTGTGAAAGGGTCCTCAAAGGGTCAGGACCCACAGGTTGAGATTCACCACTCTACATGGAAGGAGACACAACTTATCAGAACTGAAGATGGAATTTATAAATGTAGTCTGCTGAAATATGAATTACTCAACATTGTCATTATCTGACTAACTTTAGAGTAGAATGTAACTGCTGGGATTACTTTAAAAAGCATCAGCCTAATTATAAAACCTGAGGAATTATGGTATTTCTAAAATATCAGTAGCCTTTCCCTATACTAGCTAGACTCACTAAGTGTCAAACCTATTAAGCAAACTTTTCCTTCCTAAATCAAGGAACAATAATCTGGACCTGTTTTTGATACTTATTTTCAAAATCTGTACAATACCATACGCTAATTGTCCGGCTGGGAATCCAATCCCTGGAGCTGACTCATAACTCCTCTACTTTCTCTTCTCTTCTTTCTTTCCTTTTCCTTCCTTCCTTCCTTTCTGTTTTTGTTTTTCAAGACAGGATTTCTCTGTATAGCCAGTCCTGTCTGTGCTGGAACTCACTCTGTAGATCAGGCTTGCCTTGAACTCAGAGATCCACTAGCCTCTGCCTCTCTGCCTCTCTGCCTCTCTCTGCCTCTCTGCCTCTCTGCCTCTCTGCCTCTCTGCCTCTGCCTCTCTGCCTCTCTGCCTCTCTGCCTCTCTGCCTCTGCCTCTCCGCCTCTGCCTCCTGTTGTGCTGGGATTAGAAGTGTTTACCACATTCTTCTACTGCTAATACAACTGTCTTCTGTGGATCCTTACAAGTATGTGACACTGTCCTATGTGAGCACCATGGCAGTCTCCATACAATAACCCCCCCCTTTATGCCAACTGACAAACCCTACTGTTAAAGAGACATGCGGTAGACTGCCCAGCTCATCTGAGCTTTAAGGTAACAACAGTGCACAAGCTTGGTACATCAGAATGAGCACTTTTTCAATGTGAAAAGAGGGAAATGGCCAGGAGTGTTGGCCCCGCCTTTAATCCCAGTATTTAGGAGCAGGCGGTTCTCTGAGTTCCAGGACAGTCTGGAAACTACAAAGGGAGTTCCAGGACAGCCAGGGCTATACAGAGAAACCCTGTCTCAAAAAAACAAAAAAGAAAAAAGAAAGAAAGAAAAGAGGGAAAAGGATAACATAATTCCTGTATGATTGGGTGAGTGTGTGTGAGAGAATGTGTGTGAGTGACCAAGAAAGCAAAAGTGAGAGGGGGGAGGAGGGTAGGGGGAAGAGGGAGAGCACCAAGTCATGAATTACTCTGGGGCAAATGGTTTTACCAGAAGGCAAGAGAAAAAAGAGAAAATGTGAAACACAAGTTCTAAATTAACTCTGGAGAAGAGAATTGTCACACTGTCTACATTTACCTGGGTGTGAAGTTCTCTGGGTCGTGTGTGCTCAGGAGAAAAACAGTGCGGTCACATGGTAGTTCTTTTCCTTTCCTTTCCCTTCTCCCTCCCTCCCTTCCTTCCTTCCTTCCTTCCTTCCTTCCTTCCTTCCTTCCTTCCTTCCTTCCTTCTGAGACATCTCCAAACTGACTTCCCCATGGCTATTTGCACACTCACCAACTGTGTATGAGGATTCCTTTCTCTCCCAATACTCTTCAACAACTGTTGAGATTTACTGACGATAGCCACTGACTGGGGAGAGGTAACGGTATCTCAAAGTAGTTTTAATTTCCATCTCACTAATATCTAAAAAAAATGAACAATTTAAGAACAGCCATTATCCACTTGTGTTTTTAGTGTGTGTGTGTGTGTGTGTGTGTGTGTGTGTGTGTGTGTGTGTATGCCTTTCTAATGTCCTCTTCTGTGTATGGTGACAGTGCTAGTAAGAAAAAAAGATCCTGAGAGCAGGCAATCTATGATTGCTCTAGGACTGAGGGCCCTGTGCCTGGCTAGGGAAGATTCCTGTAGCCTGCTTACTGCCTACTTTATTTTGAAACAGTCTTGCTAATAATGAGGCTAGCCCTAAAACTTGTGACCTCCTACTTCAGCCTTCAGGGCAGCTGGGATGCAGGCGTTTTCATAACTAAGAGAAGTAACTTTGAGCTTGTTCTTTTACTATGTGAGAGAAAGCAGGAGGGATAGTGAAGACTGAGGAGAACATAATTTTATACACTGACAAGCTGTACATAAACACAAAAATTAAGAATAAAGTTCACACTAAAGCTTAAAACACTACTTCTCAATGCTCTGTAGAAAATTCTGTTTCAGCCAGTCTTAGCTTTGCTCTTCTTGAAAAGCATTACTATTGCTTACATTATTTCCCAACAGTGTTCAGAAAGCTTTTGGGATACTTTTTGGTTTTGATTGTCACACATTTTTTCTTACGAAAATCATTAAGGCATCTTACTAAAAAGATGAAAATATCATTTTAATGAAAGTAAATAACATCCTTACAGATCAAAATATCCTCTAACTGCCATAGTTACAAGGACACACACATTACCATTCCACTGTGGCTAAGAGTCATGGGGGGGGGGGGCTCTCCAGGACCCAGCACTCAGAGCAGCCAGAGGCCGGGGAGGGCAGAGAGACCAGACTAACAGTTCCACCGCGAGGGAAAGGATCTGGGCTCACCTCGCATCAGGACTCCTCCTACCAGCAGAGTGTAAATTAAACAACACATGCACTGCAAACAAGTACACAGCGAGGAACTCAGTAAGTCTTCTCTATCACCGATTTCAACCGAGGTGTTAGACAGCTTTTGAAGAAATGGAAGAGGAAGAGGAACATGTCAGTCAGTACTACATAAATTAGTCTGTCCTTCACAGACCTTGGGATTTCCTAAACAGCACAAGTGTCATCCCGTGCTCTGCAGAACAAACAAGTCGTTGGCAGTTATGAAATTCTATGCTCCCACTGCTGGCAGCAGGCAGTTCCTCATCATACAACAACACAGGCCTCCACTAACTCCACTGTCTCAGCAGGCCAGGCGGGTTATAATTGGCCTTAATTGGCACTTAACGCAGCTTTAACATTCCTTAGCTGCTGCCAAGGAACACTTGAAAGGGGAAGAAAGTATTTTCAAACTTGGAAATACCAAGCAATTCATTCAGCTGAGGGCCTCAAAGACTGCTATCTGAGAGTCAGGTCAGCTTCACCAAAATCAGAGCTGTGCTGCTATGCAATGCTCATTAGGAGAGGTGGGGAATGAAGTTTACGTGAGATAATTCACCTTAGGGGCTAATCCTACACAGTAGCTTTACTCTGGCTTACCTCTTCTCATCTTTCAAGAGAAGGCTTCTCAGGGCCAAATCACACACTTCATGACTGTAAGGCAGACAAATAATGCATTCCCCCCCCCCCGTGGTCTGATTTACAAAGGTGTGTGAAGCGCTGTCTGACCCCTAAGCTTTGTCATCAATTGATAGACAAACATGAGCACTATTAAGAGATAATCAATCACACCACATGAAAAGAGGATGCTGAGACCAGAAAAAATGATCATGTATTTCCTTGGACTTGCAATTACTCTTGCTGAACCCTCACTCCATGCTACACACTGCAGGAACGAATCCTGGACTGAACAAAGCCACCCAAGATAAAATCCTAACGAAGGTAAAAGCCAAACAGAATGTTTGCAGAAATTCCCTACAATGCTAAAAGTTACTTTGAATTGTTTGAGTATTTTAAAGTCACTCATTTTGAAATAATTCTTTGCTTCATGTGTGTGTGCCTGCACACGCGCGTGTGTATAAGAAATAGTGTGAGAGGCTTTAGCAAAGTAAATAGAAATTCAGAAAATCAATCCATTACCTCCCCCTCTGGTAGGGTTAATATTCGGTATGGCTAGTAGCAACAGACACAATGAACCTCCATCCTTTTGTAAACCCATCTAGTAGCAGCTAGCATCAGTGCAATGACTACTAATTCTGACCCAGAAACCTTTCTTGAGACTCTCCCACAATGCACTATGACTATACTTACACATATGCCCAAGAGGGGCTTTGTTCAAAGGGTCAAAGGCAAAACAATAATTCAGGAGCCCATCACAGGCCGAAGAAGCTGCAGCATGGCCATTCTTTAAGAGTAGTGGGGACTGTTAAAAACCTGAGAAGGAGCACCAGATAATGCTATAGACAGAAGACATGTGCATGACACGAGCGCTTTGTAACCCTGATACTACAGCACCTATTAACAAGCCGCCTCGTTCTCATGAGTATGAAGTTCTCTGATAGTTTAGAGGTTAGGATGGACTAGTCTGCAGTTAGAGAAGTCAGGAAAGCAGGGGAGAAAAAGACTGAACTGTAAATAGCATGTTTGGGATGATTTTATTTTGCTTATTTACATAAAAATGTAACACACAGTGCTTTTATGAGTCAGGGTTTCACTCTATATCCTAGGTATATACTCATTATGAGCTCATTATGTATCTTTCCCAGACCTCCATTTGGAATAACCTCCTGCTGCTGCCCCCTCCCTCCCTCCCTCCCTCCCTCCCTCCCTCCCCCCTCCGGGTGCAGGGATTACAGGTGTGCAGCACTCCTGGCTGAAGTTATATATTTAGCACAATCAACAAAATACCTTTTTTAAAGGTTGCTTAACAATTTGAAGTATAAACAAATTTACGGGCAAGATCAGCAGTACCTGCCAAGTCGACAGCCTAAGTTAGATCTGTGGGATCCTCGTGGCAGACGGAGAAAACCCACTCCTGCAACCTGTTCCTAGACCTCCACATACTGAGGCACACATGCACCCAACACAAACACATGCAAAACAAATAGATTAAAATGTGGTCATTTAAAAAATTCTCTAGGAAGGGAACTTAAACAGCCTGAGCTGCATGGACTGTGCTGCTGCAGTAAACAGTCACTGAGCTGCTCATTACAGTAACAGGTACACAGAGGAGTGCATCAGAATCACAAACACAGAGACCCATTTGCAACCGGCAAACAGACATGTTAACTTTGTAAAGCTCACTATACATCTTTAATATTAGGAATTCGGACAATTAGATAATTTAGCATAGCAATTACAAGAGGCAATGAAAACTAATTTTACTCTCGTTTTTTGTTTGCTTGTTTTCTGCATCACAGAACATTTCATTCACATCAAGCCTCAGACACAGTGATCATATTGGCCTCTTGCACTTGTCAGCAGGAAGCTCTCCACCAATGGCTCCTGTGGTTTCCACTGCAACATTTTTCTTCCAGACTTAGTTCATTTTCTGCCTGAAGAATCACCTCTTCTACTTTATCACCCTGAAGCAAGTCTTCTAGTTTAACATCTGTTTTTGCTTTGACCATATCCAGTTTCTCATTGGTGATCTGTGTCACTTTCTATAGGTTGCATGTTTAGGGACGTGCTTCAGTAGATCAAGAATGTTTGTGTTCAGTATTGTTAGCCTCTCGTGTGGAGTGTCGAATACAGCCAACCCACCAGGACAGTAGAGTTCTTCAGCACACCTGCCATAACAGGGCCCCCTCTACATTTTATTTTTAACTCCACAGACAGTACATGTCAGGTCTTACATCTTGTATGACTAGGAACACACTGTATCTTAACTAAAAAGTTGTATTTATTCTTTGTCGGTGCATGTGTGGAGGGCAGAGGACAACTTCTTCAACCATGGGTTCCAGAATTCAAAATCATGTGATAAGACTTACAGATCAGATCTTTTTTACTTAAAGAGTTACCTCAAGGGCCTTTAACTTATTTTACCCTTTAAGTTGATATATAATTACCACCACCACCACCAGCACCACCAGCACTCAGCTTTCCCAAATATACAAAGTGAAAAATATGTAAAAATATGGAGGTTCTTTTGGAAAATGCTCTCTTAAGATGCAGTAACACACCTTAATACAGTGCGCAGTAGAGGAGCAGCTTGGGGGCCAGTGCTCCCTTCCTCTTGGAGGCTGGAGCACGCACACTCCCTGGAAGGCAGGGGCTGCACAATGTGGAAGCAATGAGCACTGTATCTCCTGGTCACACAATCAGCCCATAGCTTTAGTGGGGTTCTAGAAAGAGCAGGGGTATTTTAACAGTCAACAAACTGGCCATGTGAGATGCCTGTGGGGATTGGGGGTTGTTGGGGATGGGGAGCGCTGCATAGCAAACATCCCAACACTGACTTTTCTCTACAATGTTCCCTGTAAAATCTTAAAAACTGCCTATCTCATAATAGCTAGTGAATTCTATATAGAGCAGGCAAGTCAAAACTGTCCCTGAGTTTTCACTACACAGACACACACACACACACACACACACAGACACACACACAAATACTTTTTTAAATTATTAGTCATGTTATCTTTATAACACTAGTTTTTACAAACAGGTTTCTAACACTTTAACTTCATTATGTTGTGACTAATAAACAAGAATTACAAATATCTAAGTATGTATCTTGACACAAATGCATTGTGAACAATGTACATGCAAAAATATTGTAAAAAATTTACATTTATGTTATTTTAGTGACCCAAATCAGAACTGTCAAAACAATTCAATAAATCACTACAGCCAAGTCCTACTGAGTAACCTAGAGAGGCTACCATGTAGAAAAACAATGTGCTGAAATTCTGACAGGTTCACAGAATGATGGTTCTCTGAAAATACTGCACATGGAAACCAAGCACTGAAAAGCCCAACGCTCACTGACAGAGAACTGGTTAAAGTAGTTACAAGGAACTAATAAGAAAAAATAGCTTTAAAAAAAATGCAGCACAGCAATGTCATTAAAACATTAACAGGTTTTTAAAGAGGTAAATTTATAAGAAATCTAAATTGTCATGGATGCAGGCAAATATTCTTTTGATTGGGGCCTAATAACAACTTAAGAGCTTATCCATCAAGCTGGACCTCTGAAAAGATGGAGGAACTTGGTTCATTAAGACTGCAGTTATAGGCCGGGCGTGGTGGCCTTTAATCCCAGCACTCGGGAGGCAGAGGCAGGTGGATTTCTGAGTTCGAGGCCAGCCTGGTCTACAAAGTGAGTTCCAGGACAGCCAGAGCTATACAGAGAAACCCTGTCTCGAAAAACCAAACCAAACAAAAAAAAACCAAAAAACAAAAATAGGCATTACAAAAAAAAAAAAAAGACTGCAGTTATGTTACTGGTTAATTTTTTTCTAGCATGTGCATTACTACAATAATAATAATAATAATAAATAATAAATAATAATAATAATAATAATAAACTTTTAGAAAAGCAATCATACTTTTCCTCCCCTCTTTAGTAGATCTGGGAATTGAATCCAAGTACTTATTCTTCTTAAACACAGGGTCGCACTACGTATCCCTGGCTAGCCTGGGACTTATTCTTCTTAAACACAGGGTCTCACTACGTATCCCTGGCTAGCCTGGGACTTATTCTTCTTAAACACAGGGTCTCACTACGTATTCCTGGCTAGCCTGGAACCCTCTATGAAGACCAGGCTGACCTCAAATTCAGAGACTGCATGGCCTCTGCCTCCAGCGTGCTGCGATCAGCAATGTCCACCCCCACATCCAGCTGAACCCAAGGCTTAGGAAAAGAAAACCCTGCTACTGATGAGAATGTGAGAAGTCAGTCCTAGGAACACATATACATGTTTCTTTATTTTCTGACTTTTATATTTAGATCACTAACTAGGTTTATGAATAAAACAACAAAACAGTAACAATAGGAAAATAAACACGAAGGTGCTGAAAAGAATAAATCATCTTTCCAAATTTACCATTGGTTTTTCCCTACCTCTACAATCTTTAAAAAAAATCCCTAAAAGCAGAATAAAACGCATCAGAGGCTTCTCCTTCAGGTCAGTACACCTCGCTAAAGTGTGGATGCCCATGTACACACAGAAAGCTTATGGTTATACAGGCTCAAGTCAATCCTCCAGCCCCTTACACCAAGGTGCTATGAGTCATCATCCCCTGCTTCCTTCCCCACAAGGCCCCTGCTGTGTCCACTAGCAGGCCTCCCTACCTTCTACTTCCAAAGACACCCCGTGCCCCAGCTATGACAGAAACTTATCTCACCGACCTCTTAAACTTAGCCAGTGAAAAACAACACACTAACTGATTTCTGTGAGCTTCCTGTATGACTCAAGTCCCACCAAGCAACCAAAACTAGAGCGTGACACTTTTCAACCATCCTCCAGGGACAACTGATTCCTCCCACATCTTGTAGAATCCAAGGCATCACCTGACCTGGTCTCCCTTTTCCAATTTCAATCCAGTCTCCCTTTCTTCTTGTGATGGTTTGTATATTCTTGGACCAGGGAGTGGGACCACTTGGAGATGTGGCCTTGTTGGAATAGGTGTGACCTGGTTGGAGCAGGTGTGTCACTGTGGGTGTGGGCTTAAGATCCTCACCCTAGTTGCCTGGAAGTCCGTCTTCCACTAGCAGCCTTGAGATGAAGACGTAAAACCCTCAGCTCTGCCTAGACGCTGCCATGCTCCCACCTTGATGATAAGGGACTGAACCTCTGAACCTGTAAGCCAGCCCCAATTAAATGTTGTTTTTATAAGACTTGCCTTGGTCATGGTGTCTGTTCACAGCAGTAAAACCCTAACTAAGACAGCACTGTTCTGCCTCCTCGGAGACTTTCTGCCAGCCTACTGCCCTCCTGGACTTAGGCACTTGCCGTTTCTGCTGCACAAAACACTTTCCTCCAGATCTCAAATGACTGCATCTTTTTTTACTGCCGAGTTGAAATACCAACTTCTTAGAGAAGCTGTCTTCAAACACTCATTTTGCTGTTTTCATTTCTGCCTCTCCATTCTCCCTAAACAGAATACAGACTGCTTAATATCAGAGTTACCATTCTGCTAACATTACACAGAAATCCCTGGCATTTAATGGGCATGGAATATTTGAATAACGTCATTGACAATTTTATGTCTTCTAAAGCAAATCCCAATGATATAGATATTAATTAAAAGCAGGTATCAATGAGAAGAAAAAAATCAATCCATTGTATAACTAGATATTAAAATTTCCCTTTCAAATACCATAAAGAACATCAGTGTAATGGTCTCTACTTATTACATGACTAAGGAAGAGAGATAAAATGATATTATCTAGAATGAGGACACCCTCTTATCTGACGCTACTGACTTTGTCTGTACTTTTAATCAGCACTTATGAAAAAGAATAATGGGAATTTATTTTACTTGTTATTAAGTTGCAAAGAGTGCAGGTCAAACCATCTTCCTGGACTGACTTCCGGGATCGGTAAGTACAGAAGTAAAGAATGTTCACCCTGACATCATTCCTGCTGAGATGTGCCTGTTCTGGTGAGCTCCCTGTTCCCGGACTGCTGGAGAGAGAACTGGCACATGTGTGCTCTGCTCTGCAGTTCTCAGTTTGTTTCTTTATTCATTTAGTTACTTATTTTGATTTTTCGAGACAGGGTTTCTCTGTGTAGCCCTGGCTGTCCTGGAACTCACTCTGTAGACCAGGCTGGCCTCGAACTCAGAAATCCACCTGCCTCTGCCTCCCAAGTGCTGGGATTAAAGGCGTGTGCCACCACCGCCCGGCTCTTGTTTATTTATTCATTAACAGTAGTAAGACTCTCTGAAGAGCTACAAGGTCTCTTCTACAAGAAAAAGGGAACTTAGCTTTGGCTCGGAGTTAAGTACAAAGGCAGAAAAGAGATCCAGTGGTTTTGCTGACTTGGGCCTCTACTGCTGACGCTGGCTTCTATCTCTCATCAACCGCACCTTTCAATTAACAAGTCTCTCTCAAGTAACCGGCTTACAATGCTGATCCAGCTACTCTAAGAAAACTTAAAAACTGACCTGAGAAAAGACATCTGTCACTAATTCTAGTAGTCTAGAACATGTACACTTCATTATGTCTTCTCAGGCTTTCCTTTTAAAGCTATCCATCCATATTACATGCAAGAGAAATAGGTGGCTTGGTACATTTTATCTGTGCAAATAAAATTTAATTTTGGACTTTCATCTGTAAACTCAGAATAAAACAGAGAATGAAGCAATGTGTATAAAAATACTTTGGAAATCACCAAGTACTATTAAAACTAATGAGTAATCTGTGAATATTTCAATTAATGTCAATCTTAAAAATATTATTTATCGGGCTGGAGAGTTGGCTCAGTGGTTAAGAGTGCCGACTGCTCTTCCGAAGGTCCTGAGTTCAAGTCCCAGCAACCACATGGTGGCTCACAACCATCCATAACAAGACCTGACTCCCGCTCTGGAGTGTCTGAAGACAGCTACAGTGTACTTACATATAATAAATAAATAAATAAATCTTTTTAAAAAAAAAAATGTTTAGCCAGGGCCGGGCGTGGTGGCACACGCCTTTAATCCCAGTACTCGGGAGGCAGAGGCAGGCAGATTTCTGAGTTCCAGGCCAGCCTGGTCTACAAAGTGAGTTCCAGGACAGCCAGGGCTATACAGAGAAACCCTGTCTCAAAAAAAAAAATATTAGTTATCAACAAAATATTAAAGTAGAAAATACTCAGGCTATAAACTTTATTGGCAAAAAAATTGCTCGGAGTTAAGATTTTTTTCTTTAGGCAAATAGTCACCAAAATATTCAAATAAAATAACACATTAGAATACCTCTAGATCTTTGCCTTAGTCTAAGTCAATCAGATTAGAGGGGGTGGTTGTTCTCCATTAAATAGCAAGCCCTCTGCGATGCAAAATAACTCAATACCATGACAACAGTTACAGGTCACAAGCACCTGTCCAATTTTATCAACAATAAAAATGAGGAGCTTACAGGCAGGTGTAGTTTAGCAGGTCTCAGAGTAAACATCATTCTTCTGTTACACTAACATTCTTTAAGTCAAATAACTACACAAGAAAGCCAGGAGTGATGTCTCCTGAGTAATTACTCACCATCTGATGAAGATGACATTTTATTGAATGTAATTTATGCTGGCACCCACAAAATATAAAGCATCCAATTCATTAAATGGAAGACTCAAAACGGAAGGAGCCTTAAGATCACAGCAATGATCAGATTGAGAAAGCTAGTTTATGACTGACATTTGTAAACAGAGGTCTCCCACAGGCCTGACCAATGGACTCTCACCACTCATAATGACTAGTACGGGCGACTGGTGGACAACAAAGATACCGGCATGGGATCCAGCTGTAGAGCCACAGAGGAGTCGTCTCCTAAACCATCAACGGAGATAAAATCCAATAGTTTAAGCTGGTGTTTCCCAAAACTTGAAATATTTCACATTAAATTGTAAGGGAAACAAGTGACATTTCTGAACCTCATTTATTTTGTGGTAAAACCAGCTAACACTTGCTATCACCTACCACTGCACTCCCAGTCACCTAGGCTTCTTTTAGACAAGAGGGGCAGGTCTCAGGTTCACAGCCAAAACTGGTATGACCAGCCCAAAGAATTAAATGTTCTTTATCTTACACTGTCATCCTGTACGGTAAACATTATACGCTGTCTCCCTTAGAGTTTTCTTTGTAAATGTTTTATACCAATAAAAACTGGTTTAAAGAAACATAATGAGTGTAATTAAGTCAGTAAGTCAAATTTAGTCGGATAGAGCCTGATTAAATATTGGGAATGAATGGCTTAGTCACAAGTCATTACCATACCCTACCTTACGAGAGTCAAACTAACCCAAAAGGGCAATGAGGAGACCAGCCTAACCAATCTAAAGAAGAATGCTATGAGATCTGACCTTGGGTAAGGGTTTCAATTAAGTGTTGAGATTATAAATATGGTACCTGTCCAGGCTGAATTAATAGCTCTCGTCTCTTTCTGTTACATAAGACCACTCCCTTGTCTGTGTAGAAAGGTGCTGGTGGTGTTTCAAGGCCCTCTTCCTAAACAAGCAAGCAACAAACAGCAGGCCACAGAGTGGAGGGACCTGTCTAGAGGCTCTGCCTCTGGCAGGCAGTCAGTAGGAGGGAGGCACCCAACCCCACAAGCAGGCTACAGTCATCTCTAACCATACTCTATTTCTGCCTGTAGGGGTCCAGAGAAAAGATATGTAGTAAGGCACACACTTTATTCAGTAGTATAAGGCCAACAGATCCATCACTAACTCACTAAAAGATTCCCACTTCGAAAGAGTAACACTTTGAGCCCTAGAGAAAGTTACCCTGAGTCCTCTTTCAGATTTATGTTTTCAGCAGCAATCAATGTGACATGACACAAAGACGTTAAAATAGATGTAAAAAACAGCCCCTTTCCCCTCCTCATGGCTAGAGTCAACAACTCTGACGAGGTGTGCGCCAACAACTCTGACTAAGTGTGCGTCGGCCCCTGTGAGCCCCTGTAATGGCCTCAGGGGACGGTGTGTGTGCATTAGCAGAGCATTGGCCAACTTGCAGGTCACAGCCAGCCACAGCCAGCCACAGCAGCTTTGCCCTGCCAGGGCCGGAGTCCTCACAGGAGTCTGAGGTGGCGGGCACGTGGGAAGCAGGCATTGGGAAGCTCCATCAGAGACCTTCCTGCAGGACAGGTTTTGTTAATCCACTGACGCAAAGTATGTTCTTAAAATCTGATGTTCACCATATGAAACAGTCTGTGCTTAACACTTAGTAACAAAAACATACCTGAGGAAGGCTGGAGTATTTCAATATATTACTTCAGGAAAACATACCTTACTATGCAGTTCCAAGAAAGAAAACAAGTTATAAGAATGCAGTCAGAGAGGAAGCCTGGGAGCATCACAGGGACAGATCAGCCGTCAGGACCACTAGCCAGCCATGTGGACACCCTTGCTAGCGGCTATTTCCCCCAAAAGCTAGGGAAAAAAATCACATGCCCACTTCTCTAGGCAACAATGCTATTACCTGTTCACCAACTTCCTCACAACCTATACCACCAATTGTAAGTAAGCTATAAGCAGCCACTGCAGTGTCCTCTCTTGTCCTAACTTTGGTGGTTTTAAATGAACCAGTAGGATTTTACAGCAACTGCCTATTTGTTCCTAAATATCACAGTCAGTATCAGCAACACATGAGTTCACAGAAAATTAATAACACATTTTTATCACAGATACACTCACTCCACTGGCAGCAATGACTTTTACTAAGACAAGCCCTGACTCCCACGGCTGAAATCTACAGGAAGCCAAACCACCCAACATAGTCAAGGAGCCCTCAGTGCAACATTCTATAAATGCACGCAAGAAGAGCCTGAAGGTCACAGAACGCTCACAATAAAGCTGTTTTCCTACAGTCAGGACAAGATCAGACTATGTTAATGACTTCCTCGACTACACGATGATGTCAGAGCAATACACATTCAGCAGAAACTGTAGTAGTCTGAGATTTGAATTCTGCCCATTCTCCAAGCTAGATCCTTACACTGAGTGAGAGTGCAGTAGCAGCCCAGAGCACCCAGCCAGCCAGCCAGCCAGCCAGCCTCATAGGAGAGAGCAGGCCTCGGTGAGGGTTGCTAAGCTCGAAGGATTTAAAGGCATATTCAATTTACAATAGTTCATCAGTATGTGAACCCACCATAAACTAGGGAGTATCTATACTGCAGTGAACACACAATGTTTACTTGACAAGATTCTGATTTTGAAAATAAATTTTTATCATTACTAACTATGGAAAGGGAATGCTGAAACTGTCTTCCTGGGATTTCATCAAAAAGGAAGAGAAGGGAGGGAGGAAAATTTCCCAAAATAGTTTTTCTTTCCCAATTCCTGTCACAAAAGAAAAGTGACAGGGCATGAGCAGAGGTGGCTCTCCTCGGCACTGGGCGCAGCTCCCATGCAGGCAAACAGAATGGTGGCCTCCTCCATTTCATCATGCCCCAGGCACACTCTCTTGTGTTATAGAATCAGAGAGGCCTCGGACACACATCCTCTACAAGGACCCCTCCTGTAATCTGTAATATTTCTGTCACCACTAGAGGAACCTCAGCCCCACACTCAGGTCATGATTGTCAGTGTACTGGTGGGGACTGACAAGAGAAAGTAAACACTAGATTTTAAGGTATTTTCTCTATTTCTACTGATAGTCTAAAATGAAGACCCAGGAAAATTAAATCTTTGGATGTTTCATTATTAAAATAGTGTTTTAAAAATACTTATATGCGGGCTGGTGAGATGGCTCAGTGGGTAAGAGCACCCGACTGTTCTTCCAAAGGTTCAGAGTTCAAATCCCAGCAACCACATGGTGGCTCACAACCATCCTTAACAAGATCTGATTCCCTCTTCTGGAGTATCTGAAGACAGCTAAAGTGTACTTACATATAATAAATAAATAAATCTTTAAAAAAAAAAATACTTATATGCTTCCTTGGTGCTCTTGCTAAGGGTTCCCCCCACACTGATCCTGCATCCCTAGACTAGGAAAGAGGAAATCAAGGTTGTGTGATGTTCTGTCATCACTAGGTCAAGCAGTTTGAGAAGACAACCAAGGGGGCCTTTTTGAGGGTAAGAGGTCCTGCAAGAAGCAGCGCATATATGGTTTATTTATGTGAGCTTCTAATCCAGTCTATGGACCAGTTCCCAGAAGCATCACTATGTAATACTCTGGTCATAAGTATCTGCAGCAAGTCCCTGTTAACACACAGTGAAGGCCTGGGAGTCATTCCCAGCCTGCTTTTGTACAGGGCTCATCCACAAATGGGTATGTCAGCTCCAGCTAATGAGAGATGTCTAGCACATTCCAGTCAGCCCAGCCGCTCTTGACCCTGAGCTCGGTAATGTCACTGAAACCAGCCTGGACCCACCAAGCCCAGTTGTTTGGCACACAGGCTGTTTAGTTGCATGTACATTCTCTGCAAAACACTTCCAATTTCAGGGAGGGAAAGGTCACTAAAAATTACCTTCTGGACATTCCAAAATAGGCTTAACAACAGAAAAGCGGGACCTACAGACAGAGAGCAAACAATTGTACTCATCGAACACTCGTGTGAAGGCTACTTCTCTAAGCCGGCTTTCAATTATTCACTGCTGAACAACCAGGGTTCCTCCTCTGACCTTCTGGTGTCTGGAGCTGGACCATGGTGCACCCTACTAACCTCCTCAGATTTAAGGTGTGCTAAGCACTACTGGCGGCTTTACACTAAATTCTAATAGTCCCAGTAGTAGCACCGAAGTTGCCACTGTTCCCATTATTGTGAAGAGCAAACTAAGGGTGGGTCACCTGCTCAAGGGAAACAATAAAAAGAAGAGCCAGTGGCTCTTACAGATTTAAATTTAAATCCAATCTAGTCTACGCTTCAAAGGCCTGAGTTCAAAATACTGTGCAACTGACTGACTTTCTTTTCCAATGACAGTGCTCTCTGTGGTGGCGCGCACCTTTAGTCCCAGCACTTGGGAGGCAGAGGCAGGCGGATCGCTATAAGTTCCAGGGCAGGCTGGTCTATAGAATGAGTTCCAGAACAAACAGAGCTACATAGAGAGCCTCTGTCTCAGGAAATCTATAACAATATTGATGTAAAGTTTCAAGAGATAACTTTCTTCTCAGATTTCAGGAAAAACCAAAAATGCAACTTACAAACATAAAATTCAAAAAACACCCAACATGAAATTCTTAGTCCCTTCTATGAATTAAAAAGACTATGTCCCATAGGGAAGGATGCTGATAAGCTTCCCTGTGCCTTCACAAGCCTGCAGCAAGGCGGCTTCCCTACCTTCCCTTCCTGTCGATTCTTTTGGTGCAGCACTTACCATAGTGAGATTGAAATGCCTGCGGTTTGACAACTTGGTTGCAGTCATTACACACCACCAAGTAGAAATCATCATGTGCTGGACAGAGACCAAAGATCGGCATATCTGCAACAAAGAAACACCGTCACTCAATTATCTGTCAGGACTGAAATACACAAGCATTTGTCAGGACTGAAATACACAAGCATCTGTCAGGACTGAAATACACAAGCATACACAAGGGGCACTACTTTCACAGAACAGAACATAAACACCCCAAATCCTAGCACGACTGAAGAGAAATCAGCCAGGCTTAATAGAGGGCTGAAATACAAAGCATTGTCAGAGCGAGGTATAACAGAGCTATGAAAGTGTCAACAATGGACACATTAGCACTATAAAACGATTAAAGGTGAATGAACTCTGCTGTGACTGAGGGGCAATCTGCAAGAATGTGAAATGCTTAGTAATTCACAAAGCTACAGTAGTCGGAAGTAGTTTAATTTCTTACAATATGCTTAAATGTAAAAGGGTCCAACCAATAGATATTGTTAATAATAACCTGTGAGTGCCCAG
The DNA here is from genome assembly GCF_900095145.1 of Mus pahari. Classification (NCBI taxonomy): domain Eukaryota; kingdom Metazoa; phylum Chordata; class Mammalia; order Rodentia; family Muridae; genus Mus; species Mus pahari. The sequence continues at coordinate 6,057,050 of NC_034597.1, read as the reverse complement.
CGGTGGTGGCGCACACCTTTAATTCCAGCACTTGGGGAGGCAGAGGCAGGCAGCTTTCTGAGTACAAGGCCAGCCTGGTCTACAAAGTGAGTTCCAGGACAGCCAGGGCTATACAGAGAAACCTTATTTCGGAAAATAATAATAATAACAATAAAAAATAACAATAATAATAATAACCTGTGAATCAGCTCAGAGATTAGATCCTGAATCTAAACTTATAAAATATTTCAAAATTAACAACTTTAAGCAAGTCATATACTACACATAAAGAATATTTTCAATGCGTAGATAGATAGCATTTTTTAACTTAGCAAATATTTTAGCAGATCAAACTAAGGGGAGGCAGAAAAAGAAAGGTGTCTGTGGAGGTAGATTGGTGGGAGAATGCTTGTCTAGCCTGAGTAAGGCCCTGAGTTCAATCTTCAGCCCCCACAAAGTAAGTAATTAATAAAAAGCAAACGGGGGATAATTGGCCTCTTCTCTTTCCTATAGATTTAATTTCACATTTCCCATATAATGGTACTGGTTTTAAAAGGAGAAAATACCAAAGGAGACATCAGAAACTGACATCTAAACTATCAAATTGGCAATCTAATATTTACAAATGGCTATCTTTAGCATTTTCTGGAGAGTATCTATTATAGTAAATTGCACATAAATAACTATAAATCTGAAATGTGTGTAGGACATGGTGATTCTGGGATGCAGGCACATCCCTGAGTAGCTAACTCTCTGTCCTGTTTTCTCACTGTACTCTGACAGCTGACACAGCTGCTGTCACCACTTCACCAAAGACACTGAGCCGGAGCAGGGATCAACACTGATGCATACAATGGCTTGAATCTAAGACCAGAGAAAGGTTTCTAAGCATTCCATCTAGATTCTAAAGTCAATCATTTGGAATATCAGGGCTAAATATCTTTTGATTACACAAACTGAACAGACATTGTAAGAAAGTAGAGCATACTGTGGTTTCCCTGACTGTGCTTAACTGAATGAAAAGTAGGAACTAAACAAGGGACTGTTCTCTTTAAAAGCATATAATATATATGCTTTAGCTATGCCCAGCAGCACACGCAATCCAAGCACTTGGGAGGCTGAAGCAGGAAGATGAGTTTATGGCAAGATGTCTCAAAAACCAAAATCAAACACAGCTATACATACATTCAGATCCTCCTAGAGGCTAAGAAAATGAATAAGCAGAGCAGCCTGTACAAGCTGCATGATGCTCTCTGAGAACACCCAGTAAAGACAATGACAATGACAATGAAGGAAAGACAGAAAGTATGTAGATCCTTGCAAGTAACTGTGACCGACGCACACAAAGACCTTTATGGAGAATGTAATGCTTCCTTATAAGCCTGGTTTCCTTCACCATTCTGTACCAGCAAAATGAAGCGGGAGGTTATTCTGTAAGAAATCTCTATGTCCCCATGTGACCCTTTAATATAGTTCCTCATGTAGTGACCTCCAACATAAAATTAAATTTTTGTTGCTATTTCATAAGTAATTTTGCTACCGCTGCAAATCTTAATGTAAACAATGAATATCTGATATATGACCCCTGGCAGGGTCATGTCCCACAGCTTGAGATTCTATATCTAACACCCCTACTAGATGCTACTCTCTAGCACATACATCTCACACACAACATTCAGGCTCAAGAGAAACTTACTATTGGCCAAGCCCTATATCTTGCTTCCAACAATCTTCCCCACCCTGGGGGATACTTCAATGGCTGAAATCTTCAAGTATGGGTAGGTTCTCTGTCCTAACATGTATGAAGACCTAGGTGCAACAGTCAGTGTGACAAAAACAATGGCAATAAAACCAACAGGAACTATCTCCAGACTCTCCCATCTAGGCCACCTGTAGATCCCTGGTCCATTCTAAGACCTCTTATCAGGGCCCTTCAAAGCCAATGGTGCAGGGCTACCACCACCCTTCCTGTGGAATGTGGAAGAATTCTCCTAAGAAGCTACCAGAACACTCCTCTAAAAACTTCCACTGGGTCACTGTAGCCATTTCAAATTCTCTGGGAACTTCTCAGATGGCATTTATACATAAAGTCTGAACCCCCAATGTGTGCTTACACTTCCTCTATTCCTAACTCGCCCCACAATCCCTAACCCCTCTGTCTAGTTCCCTCTGTTTAAGGCACGCTCGTGTCCTTTTTTTTAACCTACAGTCCTAGAAATCTTTTTCCAAGCCTACTATTGTATTTGCTACATATGAAAAGTCTGGAATATCTCACATACTAGGCATCGGCTTAACTGTCATCTCAAATGACTACTCCTACCTCTTCGAAATTATCTACTCCATCACTGGTATCTTCAGCAAGGTGGCTAAGCGAATGGGCTGCTGTCACTCTGAATCTTGGTTTTCTCAAAACAGATGTGACTGTGGGCAATTTCTGTGACTTCCTTTAAGTTCTTCACATGTCATAAACTGACAACCACTGTGTCTCTCACACTGAATATCCATAAGGTGGATACATAAATAGAGTAAATATAAGCAAGATCAGAAGGAAACCTGGCCCTTGAAGCATTATTTTACTATCCAGTGGGGCAGCACAGCCATGTTAATATGTTGCATTATAGTACAGCAGAGGCAGCAGTAAAACCGTAGTACAGTAGCCATGAGGGTTAGCATGGTAAACTAGAAATAACTACTTTAAGGGTTATTAGCTCATATTAGCCAAATCCCTCAAAAATAATACCAGCAATAAGCCCAAAAGCACAGGAGCACAGACAATGAAATCTGCAGTACAATTCCAAGCACCGGAGTCCACATTCCTCTAATCAGAAGGAAAATTTGTTTCTTCTGTCTTAACAGTCAATAGTGAGAACTAAGGTAGATTTAGTCCTATGTTTATTTTGAGAATAAAGCCTTGTGTCTCAAGTTTATTTCATGGACAACAGGTATCTATCATCTGGAACCTACAGTCTACCGGCCTAAACTGAACTTTTAAAATATTCTCTGACAATTTATACACATACCTGAAAAGCACAGAGCACCAGGTTATAGATCAAACATCTGTCTAGTAGGCCATAGGGCCCAGGGTTTAAATCCAGCATAGGCCCAAAACAAACATACAAAAGCTAAAACAGCATCAAATAATCTAGAATAAAATGTGAGCATTACAGATACTGAAATTTCTTCCCATCCATGTATATGTCACAATGTATCCATCCACCATGTGTACATCATAGCAAAACATCACTGCTTCCTTAAGGCCTTAGGAGTTAGTGTTAACAGTCCTGCTTATGTAATCCCTTCATTAAGTTTGCTAGTGTATTGCTGAAAATTTTTGTGCTGGTATTCTAAAGGGACATTGGTCTATAGCTTTCAGCTCTTCTCTGTCTTCCTGGGATTGAGTCAACTCAAAGTGTCATCTCCTCTTGCACTTTTCACAACACTGGTGTTGATTTGCTGTACATTTTAAAGAATAGAGCCATCCAGGCCAGGGTTCCTGATGACACCACTAATCGAGACTGCACTTGCTCTATACAGACTTTCCTACTTGTCTTCAGTCGCTGCAGGAAATGTGGCAGTCTTTCTATGCAGTCTCTTCTCAGAGAGAATCCTTTCATCTCTATAAAGTGAGCAGTGATAGTGGCACTTACATTTCTAACTCTGCAGACAGCACACGCAGACCCAGCTAAAACCTTTACTGATCTTGACAACTCACTTCGGCTTCACGCATCTTTCTCTGTTGCTCTAGTCTCACTCACCTACCCCTCTCTAATCTACACACTGCTCTCTTTCTGTCTGCTCTGGATTTAGGTGGTGGAATGCTGTAGCTGACCTGAGCTTCCTTGTTTAATAAAGTTGCATACACTTCTACAAAAATTCCTCTTGAGCAAGCACTATTTTAGTTGTATTTTGATTTTATTATGTTGTATTTAAATTTCATTACTCTCAAAATATTTTCTAATTTCTCATAATTGCTTGTCTGACCCATCACTTACTTAGAAGTATTTTATTAGCTTCCATACACTTTAAAATTTTGCTATTTCTTCCCTTTACTAATGTCTCAAATAAAGAAGTAGGCAAGCCGGGCGTGGTGGTGCATGCCCTTTAATCCCAGCACTTGGGAGGCAGAGGCAAGGCAGGTGGATTTCTGAGTTCGAGGCCAGCCTGGTCTACAGAGTGAGTTCCAAGACAGCCAGAGCTATACAGAGAAACACTGTCTTGAAAAACCAAAAAAAGAAAAAAAGAAAAAAAGAAAAGAAAAGAAAAGAAAAAAAGAAAAAGAAGTAGGCAAAAGAGCTGGCATTTCTCAAAAGTTGATATGGGAATGGCCCACAGGATATGAACATTCAATATTACCTACTCATCAGAAATGCAAATCAAAGCTGCAGAAGGTACCATCCCACTCTAGATGTAATAGCCATAATAAAATCCCCAACAATGACAAGAATAAAAATGCTGACAAGAATACAGAGGAAGGTCAACGACTAGACACTGGGTGGGGATCTAAATTAGTACAGCCATTACAAAAATTATAAAAACCTGAAAGCAGAACCACTTCATCAGTGGTTCTCAACTTTCTTAATTCTGAGAACCCCCAACCATAAAATTATTATTTTTAAAAAAGATTTATTTATTTATTTTATGTGAGTACACCATGGGTGTCTTCAGAGACACCAGAAGAGGGCATCAGATCTCATTACAGATGGTTGTGAGCCACCATGTGGTTGCTGGGAATTAACTCAGGACCTTTGGAAGAGCAGTCAGTGCTCTTAACCACTGAGCCATCTCTCCAGCCCCATTAAATTATTTTTGTTGCTACTTCCTAAGTGTAATTTTCTTACTGTTATGAATTATAATGTAATATCTTTCCAAATGAAGTAGACAACCCATGAAAAGGTTGTTTAATGTCTGCCCTCCAACAGGTCTTGACACAAAGGTGACAGCCTCTGCACTGAATGATCTAGCTACTTCACTGCTTGTGTACGCTCAAAGGACAGAAAAGCAAAGCCAAGGAGCCATGCTGATTATAGCACTATTCACAATGGCTATGGAGGACTGGAAAAAGAAAATGTGGCGTAATGGCTGGGCAGTGATGGCACATGCTTTTAAACACAACACTCCGAAAGCAGAGACAGCAAGATCTCTGTGAGATCAAAGCTAGCCTACTCTACAGAACTACCATAGAAGATATCAGTTATCTTTTTAAAAGAACAAAATTCAGCCAGGCGGTAATGGCGCACGCCTGTAATCCCACCACATGGGAGGCAGAGGCAAGAAGATTTCTGAGTTCGAGGCCAGCCTGGTCTGCAGAGTGAGTTCCAGGACAACCAGGGCTATACAGAGAAACCCTGTCTTGAAAAACCAAAAGAAAGAAAGAAAGAAAGAAAGAAAGAAAGAAAGAAAGAAAGAAAGAAAGAAAGAAAGAAAGAAAGAAAGAAAGAAAGAAAGAAAGAAAGANAAAGAAAGAAAGAAAGAAAGAAAGAAAGAAAGAAAGAAAGAAAGAAAGAAAGAAAGAAAGAAAGAAAGAAAGAAAGAAAGAAAGAAAGAAAGAAAGAATAATGTCTTTTGTGAGAACTGAAGGATATTGTGTTACATTAATAAAACAGGCACATAAAAGCCAATACCAAATCTCTCGCTCATGCGTGGAGTTAGAAAAACTAGTGATCATTTAACATTGGAGCACAGGGAAAATGAGCGGCAGGCTATAAAACGGTTTAAAAAAGAATCCCTGAAAGACTTCATTCAGAAAAAGAAGCAATTTAATACCCTAAAAATTAAAAGAAACAAACCTAAACAAAACAACAGATCCCAACCGGCTGTGCTGTCATTTCTGTGCTGCCTCACTGTTCTGGTCCTGAAAGTTGGCCTGTCTGAGAGCAACGTGATGACACACACCCTGCATTCGGCTCTCCCAGGCCAGGCCCTGTGGGGCAGGTAGGTGGCCCATCATTCTGTGTGTGTGTTGGGGAGCGGAGGGTACTTGTGTGTGCCTTGAATGCATGTGTGAAGTTCAGAGGACAACGTGCAGAGCCCACTTCTCTCGTCCGTCCATCGATCATGTGGGTTCCCAGAACTGATGATCACCAAGCTTGTGTGGTAACTACCTTTACCTGCTGAGCCATCTCACTAGTCCCTTTTATTTTGAAAAGTTTCAGTATGCAGCCCTAGCTGGCCTAAAATGAAAAATCCTGCTTCCCGCTCATGATTGTTCTAAGTCATGCCTGGCTTAGAACACAGCTTTGCACAAGCATAATTCTGACCAAAAAATTTTCGTAAAAAGCTTTGACCCAATCAGTCTCTTACCCTTAACTAAGGGGCAAGTATAACGTCTCCTTGACCTTCATCTTACCTTGCATAGAGCCTCAAGATCAGACATAAATAAAACAAGGTCTCTTCACAGGACTTTCCTAGGCATGTTTACAGCTATACAGGCACAGAAGGTGTTCAAGATTCTTTAAAAAAAAATGTATGGGTGGTCTTTAAAGCCCAGGTGACACTCAATGTCTTAATGTTTGTTCCCTATTTATTTTTTTCAGTCATCTTGTTAGTCTCAACTGGTATTACTAGCTCAGGTCAACTATAATGGAAAATAACGGCTGGTTGTTATTTTTTGTTATTGTTTTGCTTTGTTGTTGTTTTATCTAAACATATGCAGTCAGTACAGAGCACAGAATAAATTCTGAGCTAGGCCAAAAAGAACCAAAGTCAGGGAATAAAATCCTTAGGGAGTGACCAGATGGTCCTGACTGGCAACTCTAGGAAATAGCTACAAGGTTCCCCAGACTCCTCTGGTATGGGTTACTTTGGTTTCTGTTACTATCATATCTGCAAAGCTGTTGCTTTTCAGTGTTATGTGGAGGAGGGCCACAGCTGAATCCAAATAGCACAGTTTTCTGTATTTAGCCAGGCTTTTCAGTATACAGATTCAGCCATCTTTTTCATCAAATATTTATCAGATCTTATAAGCCTTTGACTAATTTTCAGACATCTGAAATGTTGATTATCACTAACATTGCGAGTATTACTGTTGCTTTTACAGAGAGACATATTTGCAGAGCTCCTTCCTCTACTAGTCACAACACTCAATAGATACATGTTAAGAGTGGATAATTTCATCACAGCACTCCTTATATTCAACACTGCTGAGACACAGTATACAAGGAATGTGCTAGTCAGGAGTGTCTGAAGCAACACCTGGGATGCCACAGGCAGCTTAGAAGTAGGGCTGGCATTGAGAAGTTACAGAAAAGATTCAGGGATATTAAGGAGAAACTGTTGCCATGACTTGATCATGGCCTGGATACAAGAGTGATGAAGCATCACTGTATGCCTTGTTTCCCTTCCTGTAGAACAGGATGGATGAGTGGGACCAGTTTGGGGGAGGGGGGGAGAAAAGCCTGGAAGAGTGCCAGGACTGACAATAAGGAATATATACTTAGCATGTAAGTTCTAGGGACCATGGCATACTCCAGAAGAAACCAAGGAAGCCATCATATTGAAAATCCAGCAAATGCTTCATAAGTCATGTCCTAAAATTGTCTTCCATATGCAAACAAGTAAAAGGTGTGTGTGTTAAATGTCAATAATTCAAATTGAACCAGGAATTATGATCTGTGAGTACTGAGGACTGTGCACAGACAGCTGAGCCCCCCATCACACTCAAGTGACCTACTTCTCCCCAGGGCAGCTTTATTGGAAGAGAAGTCATAATAAAAAGAAAAATAGGAGCCAGGTGTGGTGGCACACACCTTTAATCCCAGCACTCGGGAGGCAGAGGCAGGCGGATTTCTGAGTTCGAGGCCAGCCTGGTCTACCAAGTGAGTTCCAGGACAGCCAGGGCTATACAGAGAAATCCTGTCTCCAAAAACCAATAAATAAATAAATAAATAAATAAAATAAAATAAAATAAAAAGAAAAATAAATCCCTGAATCTAAAAGGCTGTTATACTCACACATACATCAATTTCGTGTTCCTCTGATGCTCCTGGAAGCAAATCAACCATTCTTTACATTCCTCCATTCCCAGTAAACACTCTGCCTCGGAGAGGACAGCACTTGGTCAGATGTGGGGGGTTGGGGAGACTGCTGGAAATAAGCAGGTCACACTAGGTCCCTAAAACAGGACTCCCCTCTCAATATCTCCATCTAGTTTTAGTTAAGTATGTTCTGTAGTCTGTATGGTCTAGAACAGAAGCAAGAGACTTGCATTGCAACACTGCAAAGTCTCATTTCTTCTCTTTATTTGTTAACACAAATTATGTGCTGTTTGTGACCACTAGGAAAGTCTTCAACTGCAAATTTTTTGTGTTTAATTCACACAAATTGTTCATTTGTTTCAAACACTAGCAGAATTAATGGAATATCCCACTCAGATAGTCTGATGCAGCCTGCAATGGTGGAGCACGCTTTGATCCCATTACTCAGGAGGCAGAGGCAGGCGGATCCCTGAGTTTCAGGTCAGCCTGGTCTACCGGATTGAGTTCCAGGACAGCCAGGCATAGAGAAACCCTGTCTCAAACAAATAGGAAAGGAGAGGAGAGGGGAGAGGGGAGGGGAGGGAGAGGAAAGCAGTGAAGTTCGATGGATACAGTCTTGTGTATTTCTCACACTGCAGCCTCAACTGGTCAACATACCTGAGCACTTTACTCAACTGCCACAACCAATTGCAAATACAAGCACATGCTGATAACATCTTCAACAGCCGCAGTTAAGGCTGGTGTTCAACTCAAAGGCCTATTTCTACCCAAATCTGTTTTGTTTTGAATGTTTCAGAAAAAAAAAAAAAAAAAAAAAAAAAAAAAAAAAACAGGTCAGATAAATGTTTAAAATACAATATAACAACAGCAGCCTGTGTCAAACCCTTATTAGCACTTATTGGGCCAGTGAGATGATGTGTACACAACAACCTCGTGCTACAGGCACTCGACTCAACCCAAGTGGACAAAGGAGAAAACAGGTACTGAAAGGTTAAGAAACTTGCTTAAGGTCACACAGCAGGCAGGAATGGGGAAGGGCTGGTATTAAAGGGTAAACCTGACAGAACCAGATCACAGTGAGTTCAAGTATTCCGTCTCTCCAGAAAGAAAAGCTGATTGTATTAAAAAAGCGGGTAAGGGTGGGCTGGGCGTGGTGGCACACGCCCTTAATCCCAGCACTTGGGAGGCAGAGGCAGG